>NW_026781235.1:0-130000 GCF_030144855.1 Hypanus sabinus | reverse complement strand
CTCAGGGATGTGGGGCCTCGGATAGAGGTATTGGGCCTGGGAAAGGCCCTCAGGGATGTGGGGCCTCGGATAGAGGTATTGGGCCCAGTACAGGCCCTCAGGGAAGTGGGGCCTAGGATAGAGGTATTGGGCCCAGTACAGGCCCTCAGGGTTGTGGGGCCTCGGATAGAGGTATTGGGCCTGGGAAAGGCCCTCAGGGATGTGGGGCCTCGGATAGAGGTATTGGGCCCAGTACAGGCCCTCAGGGATGTGGGGCCCAGGATAGAGGTATTGGGCCTGGGAAAGGCCCTCAGGGATGTGGGGCCTCGGATAGAGGTATTGGGCCCAGTACAGGCCCTCAGGGATGTGGGGCCCAGGATAGAGGTATTGGGCCCAGTACAGGCCCTCAGGGATGTGGGGCCTCGGATAGAGGTATTGGGCCTGGGAAAGGCCCTCAGGGATGTGGGGCCTCGGATAGAGGTATTGGGCCCAGTACAGGCCCTCAGGGAAGTGGGGCCTAGGATAGAGGTATTGGGCCCAGTACAGGCCCTCAGGGATGTGGGGCCTCGGATAGAGGTATTGGGCCTGGGAAAGGCCCTCAGGGATGTGGGGCCTCGGATAGAGGTATTGGGCCTGGGAAAGGCCCTCAGGGATGTGGGGCCTCGGATAGAGGTATTGGGCCCAGTACAGGCCCTCAGGGATGTGGGGCCCAGGATAGAGGTATTGGGCCCAGTACAGGCCCTCAGGGATGTGGGGCCCAGGATAGAGGTATTGGGCCTGGGAAAGGCCCTCAGGGATGTGGGGCCCAGGATAGAGGTATTGGGCCCAGTACAGGCCCTCGGGGATGTTGACAGACAGGAATTTGACTCTGCTCGCTCTGCACCCACGGGCACACGTCGCCTGGAGTTAATGTTTACACCGGGCTGAGGGCAATGATCGTGGAGAGGCCGATTCCCGGCACTGCCCAGCCCCCTCGTCTGACACGGGATGGGACGGAGTTTGCCCCAGCACAGATTCTAACTGGCCTCTCCCCACCACCCCCGATCCAGCCAACAGCGGAGATTGCTTGAAGATGGACGGACTGGCAGTGCTGCTAGTGATCGGCGGGCTGCTGGGAGGCTGCACCGTGGCCAGAGCCTGCAGTGAGTAGGGGGAATCGCAACCCCCATTCTCAACACTCCCTTCACCACCTCACCCTGTCCCTTCCCTCCCGTCTCCCTCGCCCCCTCTCCTTTCACCCTCTCCCTCTCCCCATATCTCGTTCACTCTCTCCCCCCTTCCTAACTCACTCTTCCTCTCCTCCCCTCTCACCTTCTTGCCCTCTCTCTCTCTCTCACCCTCTCCCGTCTTCCCTCTCTCCCCTCCTTTCTCTCTCACCCTTCCCCCTCCCCACCTCTCTCTACCCCCACTAACCCTCTCTCCACCTCCCCCTTTTCCCCACCTCTCTCTCCCCTGTACACCCTCTCTCTCCCTCTTCCCTCTCTTCCCACCTCCGTGCTCTCTCCCCTCCTCCTTTCTCTCTTGCCCTTCCCCCTCCCCACCTCTCTCTACCCCCTCTAACCCTCTCTCCACCTCCCCCTTTTCCCCACCTCTCTCACCCCTGTACACCCTCTCTCTCCCCTCTCTTCCCAGCTCCGTGCTCTCTCCCCTCCTCCTTTCTCTCTCACCCTTCCCCCTCCCCACCTCTCTCTACCCCCACTAACCCTCTCTCCACCTCCCCCTTTTCCCCACCTCTCTCTCCCCTGTACACCCTCTCTCTCCCTCTTCCCTCTCTTCCCACCTCCGTGCTCTCTCCCCTCCTCCTTTCTCTCTCGCCCTTCCCCCTCCCCACCTCTCTCTATCCCCTCTAACCCTCCCTCCACCTCCCCCTTTTCCCCACCTCTCTCTCCCCTGTACACCCTCTCTCTTCCCACCTCCGTGCTCTCTCCACTCCTCCTTTCTCTCTCGCCCTTCCCCCCTCCCCACCTCTCTTAACCCCCTCTAACCCTCTCTCCCCCACCCTTTCTCTCCACCTCCTTTCACTCTCGCCCTCTCCCCCACCCCGTCCCTCTCTCCAACTCCTTTCTCTCACCCCTCGCCGTCTCCCCCTCCCTCCCACCCCTACCCCCACAGCTCACCCCTCTCTCCCCCTATATCCCCTCTCTCCCCAATATTCCGCCTTCACCCACTCAATCCCACGCCCCACCACTGCATCACCCACCTCTCTCTTTCTCTCCCTCTCTCCATGCGTCTCCTTCTTCCCCCCTGCTCTCTTTCCCACTTCACGTCCACCCTCACTTAGTTTGGGAAATGACGCAAGACTGTTGGGAGAGATTGGGACGGTGGGATTAGTATGTCGACTGTGGGATCAGTTTGGGGACTGTGGGATCAGATTGTGGAGTGTGGGATCAGTTTGGGGAGTGCGGGATCAGATTGTGGAGTGTGGGATCAGTTTGGGGAGTGGGGGATCAGTTTGGGAGAGTGTGGGATCAGTTTGGGAGAGTGTGGGATCAGTTTGGGGAGTGTGGGATCAGTTTGGGGAGTGTGGGATCAGTTTGTGGAGTGAGGGATCAGTTTGTGGACTGTGGGATCAGTTTGAGGAGTGTGGGATCAGTTTGTGGACTGTGGGATCAGTTTGGGGAGTGTGGGATCAGTTTGTGGAGTGTGGGATCAGTTTGGGGAGTGTGGGATCAGTTTGTGGACTGTGGGATCAGTTTGTGGAGTGTGGGATCAGTTTGTGGAGTGTGGGATCAGTTTGTGGACTGTGGGATCAGTTTGAGGAGTGTGGGATCAGTTTGGGGAGTGTGGGATCAGTTTGGTGACTGTGGGATCAGTTTGTGGAGTGTGGGATCAGTTTGTGGAGTATGGGATCAGTTTGTGGACTGTGGGATCAGTTTGTGGAGTGTGGGATCAGTTTGGGGAGTGTGGGATCAGTTTGGGGACTGTGGGATCAGTTTGTGGACTGTGGGATCAGTTTGGGGAGTGTGGGATCACTTTGGGGACTGTGGGATCAGTTTGTGGACTGTGGGATCAGTTTGGGGAGTGTGGGATCAGTTTGGGGACTGGGGGATCAGTTTGTGGAGTGTGGGATCAGTTTGGGGACTGTGGGATCAGTTTGTGGACAGTGGGATCAGTTTGTGGAGTGTGGGATCAGTTTGGGGAGTGTTGGATCAGTTTGGGGAGTGTGGGATCAGTTTGGGGAGTGTGGGATCAGTTTGGGGAGTGTGCGATCAGTTTTGGGAGTGTGGGATCAGTTTGGGGAGTGTGGGATCAGTTTGTGGAGTGTGGGATCAGTTTGGGGAGTGTGGGATCAGTTTGTGGAGTGTGGGATCAGTTTGGGGACTGTGGGATCAGTTTGGGGACTGTGGGATAAGTTTGTGGAGTGTGGGATCAGTTTGTGGACTGTGGGATCAGTTTGTGGACTGTGGGATCCGTTTGTGGACTGTGGGATCAGTTTGTGGACTGTGGGATCAGTTTGGGGAGTGTGGGATCAGTGTGTGAGTGTGGGATCAGTTTGTGGACTGTGGGATCAGTTTGGGGAGTGTGGGATCAGTTTGTGGAGTGTGGGATCAGTTTGTGGACTGTGGGTTCAGTTTGGGGACTGGGGGATCAGTTTGTGGACTGTGGGATCAGTTTGGGGAGTGTGGGATCTGTTTGGGGAGTGTGGGATCAGTTTGTGGAGTGTGGGATCAGTTTGGGGAGTGTGGGATCAGTTTGGGGACTGTGGGATCAGTTTGTGGACTGTGGGATCAGTTTGGGGAGTGTGGGATCAGTTTGGGGACTGTGGGATCAGTTTGTGGACTGTGGGATCAGTTTGGGGAGTGTGGGATCAGTTTGGGGACTGGGGGATCAGTTTGTGGAGTGTGGGATCAGTTTGGGGACTGTGGGATCAGTTTGTGGACTGTGGGATCAGTTTGTGGAGTGTGGGATCAGTTTGGGGAGTGTGGGATCAGTTTGCGGAGTGTGGGATCAGTTTGCGGAGTGTGGGATCAGTTTGGGGAGTGTGGGATCAGTTTGGGGAGTGTGGGATCAGTTTGTGGAGTGTGGGATCAGTTTGGGGACTGTGGGATCAGTTTGTGGAGTGTGGGATCAGTTTGTGGACTGTGGGATCAGTTTGTGGACTGTGGGATCAGTTTGGGGACTGTGGGATCAGTTTGGGGAGTGTGGGATCAGTTCGTGGAGTGTGGGATCAGTTTGGGGAGTGTGGGATCAGTTTGTGGAGTGTGTGATCAGTTTGGGGAGTGTGGGATCAGTTTGGGGAGTATGGGATCAGTTTGGGGAGTGTGGGATCAGTTTGTGGACTGTGGGATCAGTTTGTGGACTGTGGGATCAGTTTGTGGAGTGTGGGATCAGTTTGTGGACTGTGGGATCAGTTTAGGGGAGTGTGGGATCAGTTTGTGGAGTGTGGGATAAGTTTGGGGACTGTGCGGTCAGTTTGTGGAGTGTGGGGTCAGTTTGTGGAGTGTGGGATCAGTTTGGGGAGTGTGGGATCAGTTTGTGGAGTGTGGGATCAGTTTGTGGAGTGTGGGATCAGTTTGTGGAGTGTGGGATCAGTTTGGGGAGTGTGGGATCAGTTTGGGGAGTGTGGGATCAGTTTGTGGAGTGTGCGATCAGTTTGGGGAGTGTGGGATCAGTTTGGGGAGTTTGGGATCAGTTTGTGGAGTGTGGGATCAGTTTGTGGACTGTGGGATCAGTTTCTGGAGTGTGGGACCAGTTTGGGGAGTGTGGGATCAGTTTGTGGACGGTGGGATCAGTTTGTGGACTGTGGGATCAGTTTGTGGAGTGTGGGATCAGTATGGGGACTGTGGGATCAGTTTGGGGGAGTGTGGGATCAGTTTGTGGAGTGTGGGATCAGTTTGGGGACTGTGCGATCAGTTTGTGGAGTGTGGGGTCAGTTTGTGGACTGTGGGATCAGTTTGGGGAGTGTGGGATCAGTTTGTGGAGTGTGGGATCAGTTTGTGGAGTATGGGATCAGTTTGTGGACTGTGGGATCAGTTTGTGGAGTGTGGGATCAGTTTGGGGAGTGTGGGATCAGTTTGGGGACTGTGGGATCAGTTTGTGGACTGTGGGATCAGTTTGGGGAGTGTGGGATCAGTGTGTGAGTGTGGGATCAGTTTGTGGACTGTGGGATCAGTTTGGGGAGTGTGGGATCAGTTTGTGGAGTGTGGGATCAGTTTGTGGACTGTGGGTTCAGTTTGGGGAGTGTGGGATCAGTTTGGGGAGTGTGGGATCAGTTTGTGGAGTGTGCGATCAGTTTGGGGAGTGTGGGATCAGTTTGGGGAGTTTGGGATCAGTTTGTGGAGTGTGGGATCAGTTTGTGGACTGTGGGATCAGTTTCTGGAGTGTGGGATCAGTTTGGGGAGTGTGGGATCAGTTTGTGGACGGTGGGATCAGTTTGTGGACTGTGGGATCAGTTTGTGGAGTGTGGGATCAGTTTGGGGACTGTGGGATCAGTTTGGGGGAGTGTGGGATCAGTTTGTGGAGTGTGGGATCAGTTTGGGGACTGTGCGATCAGTTTGTGGAGTGTGGGGTCAGTTTGTGGACTGTGGGATCAGTTTGGGGAGTGTGGGATCAGTTTGTGGAGTGTGGGATCAGTTTGGGGACTGTGGGATCAGTTTGTGGAGTGTGGGATCAGTTTGTGCAGTGTGGGATCAGTTTGGGGAGTGTGGGATCAGTTTGGGGAGTGTGGGATCAGTTTGTGGAGTGTGCGATCAGTTTGGGGAGTGTGGGATCAGTTTGGGGAGAGTGGGATCAGTTTGAGGAGTGTGGGATCAGTGTGGGGACTGTGGGATCAGTTTGTGGAGTGTGGGATCAGTTTGTGGACTGTGGGATCAGTTTGGGGAGTGTTGGATCAGTTTGGTGACGGTGGGATCAGTTTGTGGAGTGTGGGATCAGTTTGTGGAGTATGGGATCAGTTTGTGGAGTGTGGGATCAGTTTGTGGAGTATGGGATCAGTTTGTGGACTGTGGGATCAGTTTGTGGAGTGTGGGATCAGTTTGGGGAGTGTGGGATCAGTTTGGGGACTGTGGGATCAGTTTGTGGACTGTGGGATCAGTTTGGGGAGTGTGGGATCAGTTTGGGGACTGTGGGATCAGTTTGTGGACTGTGGGATCAGTTTGGGGAGTGTGGGATCAGTTTGTGGAGTGTGGGATCAGTTTGTGGAGTGTGGAATCAGTTTGTGGACAGTGGGATCAGTTTGTGGAGTGTGGGATCAGTTTGGGGAGTGTTGGATCAGTTTGGGGAGTGTGGGATCAGTTTGGGGAGTGTGGGATCAGTTTGGGGAGTGTGCGATCAGTTTTGGGAGTGTGGGATCAGTTTGGGGAGTGTGGGATCAGTTTGTGGAGTGTGGGATCAGTTTGGGGAGTGTGGGATCAGTTTGTGGAGTGTGGGATCAGTTTGGGGACTGTGGGATCAGTTTGGGGACTGTGGGATAAGTTTGTGGAGTGTGGGATCAGTTTGTGGACTGTGGGATCAGTTTGTGGACTGTGGGATCCGTTTGTGGACTGTGGGATCAGTTTGTGGACTGTGGGATCAGTTTGGGGAGTGTGGGATCAGTGTGTGAGTGTGGGATCAGTTTGTGGACTGTGGGATCAGTTTGGGGAGTGTGGGATCAGTTTGTGGAGTGTGGGATCAGTTTGTGGACTGTGGGTTCAGTTTGGGGACTGGGGGATCAGTTTGTGGACTGTGGGATCAGTTTGGGGAGTGTGGGATCTGTTTGGGGAGTGTGGGATCAGTTCGTGGAGTGTGGGATCAGTTTGGGGAGTGTGGGATCAGTTTGGGGACTGTGGGATCAGTTTGTGGACTGTGGGATCAGTTTGGGGAGTGTGGGATCAGTTTGGGGACTGTGGGATCAGTTTGTGGACTGTGGGATCAGTTTGGGGAGTGTGGGATCAGTTTGGGGACTGGGGGATCAGTTTGTGGAGTGTGGGATCAGTTTGGGGACTGTGGGATCAGTTTGTGGACTGTGGGATCAGTTTGTGGAGTGTGGGATCAGTTTGGGGAGTGTGGGATCAGTTTGCGGAGTGTGGGATCAGTTTGGGGAGTGTGGGATCAGTTTGGGGAGTGTGGGATCAGTTTGTGGAGTGTGGGATCAGTTTGGGACTGTGGGATCAGTTTGTGGAGTGTGGGATCAGTTTGTGGACTGTGGGATCAGTTTGTGGACTGTGGGATCAGTTTGGGGACTGTGGGATCAGTTTGGGGAGTGTGGGATCAGTTCGTGGAGTGTGGGATCAGTTTGGGGAGTGTGGGATCAGTTTGTGGAGTGTGTGATCAGTTTGGGGAGTGTGGGATCAGTTTGGGGAGTATGGGATCAGTTTGGGGAGTGTGGGATCAGTTTGGGGACTGTGGGATCAGTTTGTGGACTGTGGGATCAGTTTGTGGAGTGTGGGATCAGTTTGTGGACTGTGGGATCAGTTTAGGGGAGTGTGGATCAGTTTGTGGAGTGTGGGATCAGTTTGGGGACTGTGCGGTCAGTTTGTGGAGTGTGGGGTCAGTTTGTGGAGTGTGGGATCAGTTTGGGGAGTGTGGGATCAGTTTGTGGAGTGTGGGATCAGTTTGTGGAGTGTGGGATCAGTTTGGGGAGTGTGGGATCAGTTTGGGGAGTGTGGGATCAGTTTGTGGAGTGTGCGATCAGTTTGGGGAGTGTGGGATCAGTTTGGGGAGTTTGGGATCAGTTTGTGGAGTGTGGGATCAGTTTGTGGACTGTGGATCAGTTTCCGGAGTGTGGGATCAGTTTGGGGAGTGTGGGATCAGTTTGTGGAGTGTGGGATCAGTTTGGGGACTGTGGGATCAGTTTGGGGGAGTGTGGGATCAGTTTGTGGAGTGTGGGATCAGTTTGGGGACTGTGCGATCAGTTTGTGGAGTGTGGAGTCAGTTTGTGGACTGTGGGATCAGTTTGGGGAGTGTGGGATCAGTTTGTGGAGTGTGGGATCAGTTTGGGGACTGTGGGATCAGTTTGTGGAGTGTGGGATCAGTTTGTGCAGTGTGGGATCAGTTTGGGGAGTGTGGGATCAGTTTGGGGAGTGTGGGATCAGTTTGTGGAGTGTGCGATCAGTTTGGGGAGTGTGGGATCAGTTTGGGGAGTGTGGGATCAGTTTGAGGAGTGTGGGATCAGTGTGGGGACTGTGGGATCAGTTTGTGGAGTGTGGGATCAGTTTGGGGAGTGTGGGATCAGTTGTGGAGTGTGGGATCAGTTTGGGGAGTGTGGGATCAGTTTGTGGAGTGTGGGATCAGTTTGTGGAGTGTGCGATCAGTTTGTGGACTGTGGGATCAGTTTGGGGAGTGTGGGATCAGTTTGGGGAGTGTGGGATCAGTTTGTGGACTGTGGGATCAGTTTGGGGACTGTGGGATCAGTTTGTGGACTGTGGGATCAGTTTGTGGAGTGTGGGATCAGTTTGTGGAGTGTGGGATCCGTTTGGGGAGTGTGGGATCAGTTTGTGGACTGTGGGATCAGTTTGGGGACTGTGGGATCAGTTTGTGAGTGTGGGATCAGTTTGGGGAGTGTGGGATCAGTTTGTGGAGTGTGGGATCAGTTTGTGGACTGTGGGTTCAGTTTGGGGACTGGGGGATCAGTTTGTGGACTGTGGGATCAGTTTGGGGAGTGTGGGATCAGTTTGGGGAGTGTGGGATCAGTTTGGGGAGTGTTGGATCAGTTTGGGGAGTGTGGGATCAGTTTGGGGAGTGTGGGATCAGTTTGTGGAGTGTGGGATCAGTTTGTGGACTGTGGGATCAGTTTGTGGACTGTGGGATCAGTTTGGGGAGTGTGGGATCAGTTTGGGGACTGGGGGATCAGTTTGTGGAGTGTGGGATCAGTGTGGGGAGTGTGGGATCAGTGTGTGGAGTGTGGGATCAGTTTGTGGACTGTGGGATCAGTTTGGGGAGTGTGGGATCAGTTTGGGGAGTGTGGGATCAGTTTGGGGAGTGTGGGATCAGTTTGGGGAGTGTGGGATCAGTTTGGGGAGTGTGGGATCAGTTTGGGGAGTTTGGGATCAGTTTGTGGAGTGTGGGATCAGTTTGTGCAGTGTGGGATCAGTTTGGGGAGTGTGGGATCAGTTTGGGGAGTGTGGGATCAGTTTGTGGAGTGTGCGATCAGTTTGGGGAGTGTGGGATCAGTTTGGGGAGTGTGGGATCAGTTTGAGGAGTGTGGGATCAGTGTGGGGACTGTGGGATCAGTTTGTGGAGTGTGGGATCAGTTTGGGGAGTGTGGGATCAGTTTGTGGACTGTGGGATCAGTTTGGGGAGTGTTGGATCAGTTTGGGGAGTGTGGGATCATTTTGGGGAGTGTGGGATCAGTTTGTGGAGCGTGGGATCAGTTAGTGGAGCGTGGGATCAGTTTGGGGACTGTGGGATCAGTTTGTGGAGTGTGGGATCAGTTTGTGGAGTGTGGGATCAGTTTGGGGAGTGTGGGATCAGTTTGTGGAGTGTGGGATCAGTTTGTGGAGTGTGCGATCAGTTTGTGGACTGTGGGATCAGTTTGGGGAGTGTGGGATCAGTTTGGGGAGTGTGGGATCAGTTTGTGGACTGTGGGATCAGTTTGGGGACTGTGGGATCAGTTTGTGGAGTGTGGGATCAGTTTGTGGAGTGTGGGGTCAGTTTGTGGAGTGTGGGATCCGTTTGGGGAGTGTGGGATCAGTTTGTGGACTGTGGGATCCGTTTGCGGACTGTGGGATCAGTTTGTGAGTGTGGGATCAGTTTGGGGAGTGTGGGATCAGTTTGTGGTGTGGGATCAGTTTGTGGACTGTGGGTTCAGTTTGGGGACTGGGGGATCAGTTTGTGGACTGTGGGATCAGTTTGGGGAGTGTGGGATCAGTTTGTGGAGTGTGGGATCAGTTTGGGGAGTGTGGGATCAGTTTGGGGAGTGTGGGATCAGTTTGTGGAGTGTGGGATCAGTTTGTGGACTGTGGGATCAGTTTGTGGACTGTGGGATCAGTTTGGGGAGTGTGGGATCAGTTTGGGGACTGGGGGATCAGTTTGTGGAGTGTGGGATCAGTGTGGGGAGTGTGGGATCAGTGTGTGGAGTGTGGGATCTGTTTGCGGACTGTGGGATCAGTTTGGGGAGTGTGGGATCAGTTTGGGGTGTGTGGGGTCAGTTTGTGGAGTGTGGGGTCAGTTTGGGGAGTGTGGGATCAGTTTGTGGAGTGTGGGATCAGTTTGGGGAGTTTGGGATCAGTTTGTGGAGTGTGGGATCAGTTTGGGGAGTGTGGGATCAGTTTGTGGAGTGTGGGATCAGTTTGGGGACTGTGGGATCAGTTAGTGGAGTGTGGGATCAGTGTGGGGACTGTGGGATCAGTTTGTGGAGTGTGGGATCAGTTTGGGGAGTGTGGGATCAGTTTGTGGACTGTGGGATCAGTTTGGGGAGTGTTGGATCAGTTTGGGGAGTGTGGGATCATTTTGGGGAGTGTGGGATCAGTTTGTGGAGCGTGGGATCAGTTTGTGGAGCATGGGATCAGTTTGGGGACTGTGGGATCAGTTTGTGGAGTGTGGGATCAGTTGTGGAGTGTGGGATCAGTTTGGGGAGTGTGGGATCAGTTTGTGGAGTGTGGGATCAGTTTGTGGAGTGTGCGATCAGTTTGTGGACTGTGGGATCAGTTTGGGGAGTGTGGGATCAGTTTGGGGAGTGTGGGATCAGTTTGTGGACTGTGGGATCAGTTTGGGGACTGTGGGATCAGTTTGTGGACTGTGGGATCAGTTTGTGGAGTGTGGGATCAGTTTGTGGAGTGTGGGATCCGTTTGGGGAGTGTGGGATCAGTTTGTGGACTGTGGGATCAGTTTGGGGACTGTGGGATCAGTTTGTGAGTGTGGGATCAGTTTGGGGAGTGTGGGATCAGTTTGTGGAGTGTGGGATCAGTTTGTGGACTGTGGGTTCAGTTTGGGGACTGGGGGATCAGTTTGTGGACTGTGGGATCAGTTTGGGGAGTGTGGGATCAGTTTGGGGAGTGTGGGATCAGTTTGTGGAGTGTGGGATCAGTTTGGGGAGTGTGGGATCAGTCTGGGGAGTGTGGGATCAGTTTGTGGAGTGTGGGATCAGTTTGTGGACTGTGGGATCAGTTTGTGGACTGTGGGATCAGTTTGGGGAGTGTGGGATCAGTTTGGGGACTGGGGGATCAGTTTGTGGAGTGTGGGATCAGTGTGGGGAGTGTGGGATCAGTGTGTGGAGTGTGGGATCAGTTTGTGGACTGTGGGATCAGTTTGTGGACTGTGGGATCAGTTTGGGGAGTGTGGGATCAGTTTGGGGAGTGTGGGATCAGTTTGTGGAGTGTGGGATCAGTTTGGGGAGTGTGGGATCAGTTTGGGGAGTGTGGGATCAGTTTGGGGAGTTTGGGATCAGTTTGTGGAGTGTGGGATCAGTTTGTGCAGTGTGGGATCAGTTTGGGGAGTGTGGGATCAGTTTGGGGAGTGTGGGATCAGTTTGTGGAGTGTGCGATCAGTTTGGGGAGTGTGGGATCAGTTTGGGGAGTGTGGGATCAGTTTGAGGAGTTTGGGATCAGTGTGGGGACTGTGGGATCAGTTTGTGGAGTGTGGGATCAGTTTGGAGAGTGTGGGATCAGTTTGTGGACTGTGGGATCAGTTTGGGGAGTGTGGGATCATTTTGGGGAGTGTGGGATCAGTTTGGGGAGTGTGGGATCAGTTTGTGGAGCGTGGGATCAGTTTGTGGAGCGTGGGATCAGTTTGGGGACTGTGGGATCAGTTTGTGGAGTGTGGGATCAGTTTGGGGAGTGTGGGATCAGTTTGTGGAGTGTGGGATCAGTTTGTGGAGTGTGCGATCAGTTTGTGGACTGTGGGATCAGTTTGTGGACTGTGGGATCAGTTTGGGGAGTGTGGGATCAGTTTGTGGACTGTGGGATCAGTTTGTGGACTCTGGGTTCAGTTTGGGGACTGGGGGATCAGTTTGTGGACTGGGGGATCAGTTTGGGGAGTGTGGGATCAGTTTGGGGAGTGTGGGATCAGTTTGGGGAGTGTGGGATCAGTTTGTGGACTGTGGGATCAGTTTGTGGACTGTGGGATCAGTTTGGGGAGTGTGGGATCAGTTTGGGGACTGGGGGATCAGTTTGTGGAGTGTGGGATCAGTGTGGGGAGTGTGGGATCAGTGTGTGGAGTGTGGGATCAGTTTGTGGACTGTGGGATCAGTTTGGGGAGTGTGGGATCAGTTTGGGGAGTGTGGGATCAGTTTGTGGAGTGTGGGATCAGTTTGGGGATTGTGGGATCAGTTTGGGGAGTGTGGGATCAGTTTGGGGAGTTTGGGATCAGTTTGTGGAGTGTGGGATCAGTTTGTGCAGTGTGGGATCAGTTTGGGGAGTGTGGGATCAGTTTGGGGAGTGTGGGATCAGTTTGTGGAGTGTGCGATCAGTTTGGGGAGTGTGGGATCAGTTTGGGGAGTGTGGGATCAGTTTGAGGAGTGTGGCATCAGTGTGGGGACTGTGGGATCAGTTTGTGGAGTGTGGGATCAGTTTGGGGAGTGTGGGATCAGTTTGGGGACTGTGGGATCAGTTTGGGGAGTGTTGGATCAGTTTGGGGAGTGTGGGATCATTTTGGGGAGTGTGGGATCAGTTTGTGGAGCGTGGGATCAGTTTGTGGAGCGTGGGATCAGTTTGGGGACTGTGGGATCAGTTTGTGGAGTGTGGGATCAGTTTGTGGAGTGTGGGATCAGTTTGGGGAGTGTGGGATCAGTTTGTGGAGTGTGGGATCAGTTTGTGGAGTGTGCGATCAGTTTGTGGACTGTGGGATCAGTTTGGGGAGTGTGGGATCAGTTTGGGGACTGGGGGATCAGTTTGTGGAGTGTGGGATCAGTGTGGGGAGTGTGGGATCAGTGTGTGGAGTGTGGGATCAGTTTGTGGACTGTGGGATCAGTTTGGGGAGTGTGGGATCAGTTTGGGGAGTGTGGGATCAGTTTGTGGAGTGTGGGATCAGTTTGGGGATTGTGGGATCAGTTTGGGGAGTGTGGGATCAGTTTGGGGAGTTTGGGATCAGTTTGTGGAGTGTGGGATCAGTTTGTGCAGTGTGGGATCAGTTTGGGGAGTGTGGGATCAGTTTGGGGAGTGTGGGATCAGTTTGTGGAGTGTGCGATCAGTTTGGGGAGTGTGGGATCAGTTTGGGGAGTGTGGGATCAGTTTGAGGAGTGTGGGATCAGTGTGGGGACTGTGGGATCAGTTTGTGGAGTGTGGGATCAGTTTGGGGAGTGTGGGATCAGTTTGGGGACTGTGGGATCAGTTTGGGGAGTGTTGGATCAGTTTGGGGAGTGTGGGATCATTTTGGGGAGTGTGGGATCAGTTTGTGGAGCGTGGGATCAGTTTGTGGAGCGTGGGATCAGTTTGGGGACTGTGGGATCAGTTTGTGGAGTGTGGGATCAGTTTGTGGAGTGTGGGATCAGTTTGGGGAGTGTGGGATCAGTTTGTGGAGTGTGGGATCAGTTTGTGGAGTGTGCGATCAGTTTGTGGACTGTGGGATCAGTTTGGGGAGTGTGGGATCAGTTTGGGGAGTGTGTTATCAGTTTGTGGACTGTGGGATCAGTTTGGGGACTGTGGGATCAGTTTGTGGAGTGTGGGATCAGTTTGTGGAGTGTGGGGTCAGTTTGTGGAGTGTGGGATCCGTTTGGGGAGTGTGGGATCAGTTTGTGGACTGTGGGATCCGTTTGGGGACTGTGGGATCAGCTTGTGAGTGTGGGATCAGTTTGGGGAGTGTGGGATCAGTTTGTGGAGTGTGGGATCAGTTTGTGGACTGTGGGTTCAGTTTGGGGACTGTGGGATCAGTGTGTGGACTGTGGGATCAGTTTGGGGAGTGTGGGATCAGTTTGGGGAGTGTGGGATCAGTTTGTGGAGTGTGGGATCCGTTTGGGGAGTGTGGGATCAGATTGTGGACTGTGGGATCCGTTTGGGGACTGTGGGATCAGTTTGTGAGTGTGGGATCAGTTTGGGGAGTGTGGGATCAGTTTGGGGAGTGTGGGATCAGTTTGTGGAGTGTGGGATCAGTTTGGGGACTGTGGGATCAGTGTGTGGACTGTGGGATCAGTTTGGGGAGTGTGGGATCAGTTTGGGGAGTGTGGGATCAGTTTGGGAGAGTGTGGGATCAGTGTGGGGACTGTGGGATCAGTTTGGGGAGTGTGGGATCAGTTTGGGGAGTGTGGGATCAGTTTGTGGACTGTGGGATCAGTTTGGGGACTGTGGGATCAGTTTGTGGAGTGTGGGATCAGTTTGTGGACTGTGGGTTCAGTTTGGGGACTGTGGGATCAGTTTGTGGACTGTGGGATCAGTGTGGGGACTGTGGGATCAGTTTGGGGAGTGTGGGATCAGTTTGTGGAGTGTGGGATCAGTTTGGGGAGTGTGGGATCAGTTTGGGGACTGGGGGATCAGTTTGTGGAGTGTGGGATCAGTTTGTGGACTGTGGGATCAGTTTGTGGAGTGTGGGATCAGTTTGTGGAGTGTGGGATCAGTGTGGGGAGTGTGGGATCAGTGTGTGGAGTGTGGGATCAGTTTGTGGACTGTGGGATCAGTTTGTGGAGTGTGCGATCAGATTGGGGAGTGTGGGATCAGTTTGTGGAGTGTGGGATCAGTTTGGGGAGTGTGGGATCAGTTTGGGGAGTGTGGGATCAGTTTGTGGACTGTGGGATCAGTTTGGGGAGTGTGGGATCAGTTTGTGAGTGTGGGATCAGTTTGTGGACTGTGGGATCAGTTTGGGGAGTGTGGGATCAGTTTGTGTAGTATGGGATCAGTTTGTGGACTGTGGGTTCAGTTTGGGGACTGGGGGATCAGTTTGTGGACTGTGGGATCAGTTTGGGGAGTGTGGGATCTGTTTGGGGAGTGTGGGATCAGTTTGTGGAGTGTGGGATCAGTTTGGGGAGTGTGGGATCAGTTTGGGGACTGTGGGATCCGTTTGGGGAGTGTGGGATCAGTTTGGGGACTGTGGGATCAGTTTGTGGACTGTGGGATCAGTTTGGGGAGTGTGGGATCAGTTTGGGGACTGGGGGATCAGTTTGTGGAGTGTGGGATCAGTTTGGGGACTGTGGGATCAGTTTGTGGTCTGTGGGATCAGTTTGTGGAGTGTGGGATCAGTTTGGGGAGTGTGGGATCAGTTTGCGGAGTGTGGGATCAGTTTGGGGAGTTTGGGATCAGTTTGGGGAGTGTGGGATCAGTTTGTGGAGTGTGGGATCAGTTTGGGGACTGTGGGATCAGTTTGTGGAGTGTGGGATCAGTTTGTGGACTGTGGGATCAGTTTGTGGACTGTGGGATCAGTTTGGGGACTGTGGTATCAGTTTGGGGAGTGTGGGATCAGTTTCGGGGAGTGTGGGATCAGTTTGGGGACTGTGCGATCGGTTTGGGGACTGTGCGATCAGTTTGTGGAGTGTGGGGTCAGTTTGTGGTGTGTGGGATCAGTTTGGGGAGTGTGGGATCAGTTTGTGGAGTGTGGGATCAGTTTGGGGACTGTGGGATCAGTTTGTGGAGTGTGGGATCAGTTTGTGGAGTGTGGGATCAGTTTGGGGAGTGTGGGATCAGTTTGGGGAGTGTGGGATCAGTTTGTGGACTGTGCGATCAGTTTGGGGAGTGTGGGATCAGTTTGGGGAGTGTTGGATCAGTTTGGGGAGTGTGGGATCAGTTTGTGGAGCGTGGGATCAGTTTGTGGAGCGTGGGATCAGTTTGGGACTGCGGGATCAGTTTGTGGAGTGTGGGATCAGTTTGGGGACTGTGGGATCAGTTTGTGGACTGTGGGATCAGTTTGGGGAGTGTGGGATCAGTTTGGGGAGTGTGGGACCAGTTTGGGGAGTGTGGGATCAGTTTGGGGAGTGTGGGATCAGTTTGGGGACTGAGGGATCAGTTTGTGGAGTGTGCGATCAGTTTGGGGACTGTGGGATCAGTTTGTGGACTGTGGGATCAGTTTGGGGAGTGTGGGATCAGTTTGTGGAGTGTGGGATCAGTTTGTGGAGTGTGGGATCAGTGTGGGGAGTGTGGGATCAGTTTGGGGAGTGTGGGATCAGTTTGTAGAGTGTGGGATCAGTTTGTGGACTGTGGGAACAGTTTGGGGACTGGGGGATCAGTTTGTGGAGTGTGCGATCAGTTTGGGGAGAGTGGGATCAGTTTGGGGAGTGTGGGATCAGTTTGGGGAGTGTGGGATCAGTTTGGGGAGTGTGGGATCAGTTTGTCGAGTGTGGAATCAGTGTGGGGACTGTGGGATCAGTTTGTGGAGTGTGGGATCAGTTTGGGGAGTGTGGGATCAGTTTGTGGAGTGTGGGATCAGTTTCGGGACTGGGGGATCAGTTTGTGGAGTGTGCGATCAGTTTGGGGAGTGTGGGATCAGTTTGGGGAGTGTGGGATCAGTCTGCGGAGTGTGGGATCAGTCTGTGGAGTGTGGGATCAGTGTGGGGACTGTGGGATCAGTTTGTGGAGTGTGGTATCAGTTTGGGGAGTGTGGTATCAGTTTGTGGAGTGTGGGATCAGTTTGTGGAGTGTGGGATCAGTTTGGGGACTGGGGGATCAGTTTGTGGAGTGTGCGATCTGTTTGGGGAGTGTGGGATCAGTTTGGGGAGTGTGGGATCAGTTTGTGGAGTGTGGGATCAGTGTGGGGACTGTGGGATCAGTTTGTGGAGTGTGGGATCAGATTGGGGAGTGTGGGATCAGTTTGTGGAGTGTGGGATCAGTTTGGGGACTGGGGGATCAGTTTGGGGACTGGGGGATCAGTTTGTGGAGTGTGCGATCAGTTTGGGGAGTGTGCGATCAGTTTGGGGAGTGTGGGATCAGTTTGGGGAGTGTGGGATCAGTTTGTGGAGTGGTGGATCAGTGTGGGGACTGTGGGATCAGTTTGTGGAGTGTGGGATCAGTTTGGGGAGTGTGGGATCAGTTTGTGGAGTGTGGGATCAGTTTGGGGAGCGTGGGATCAGTTTGTGGAGTGTGGGATCAGTGTGGGGACTGTGGGATCAGTTTGTGGAGTGTTGGATCAGTTTGTGGACTGTGGGATCAGTTTGTGGAGTGTGGGATCAGTTTGGGGAGTGTGGGTCAGTTTGTGGACTGTGGGATCAGTTTGTGGACTGTGGGATCAGTTTGTGGAGTGTGGGATCAGTTTGGGGACTGTGGGATCAGTTTGGGGGAGTGTGGGATCAGTTTGTGGAGTGTGGGATCAGTTTGGGGACTGTGCGATCAGTTTGTGGAGTGTGGGGTCAGTTTGTGGTGTGTGGGATCAGTTTGGGGAGTGTGGGATCAGTTTGTGGAGTGTGGGATCAGTTTGGGGACTGTGGGATCAGATTGGGGACTGTGGGATCAGTTTGTGGAGTGTGGGATCAGTTTGTGGAGTGTGGGATCAGTTTGGGGAGTGTGGGATCAGTTTGGGGAGTGTGGGATCAGTTTGGGGAGTGTGGGATCAGTTTGGGGAGTGTGGGATCAGTTTGGGGAGTGTGGGATCAGTTTGGGGAGTGTGGGATCAGTTTGGGGAGTGTGGGATCAGTTTGGGGACTGGGGGATCAGTTTGGGGAGTGTGCGATCAGTTTGGGGAGTGTGCGATCAGTTTGGGGAGTGTGGGATCAGTTTGGGGAGTGTGGGATCAGTTTGGGGAGTGTGGGATCAGTGTGGGGACTGTGGGATCAGTTTGTGGAGTGTGGGATCAGTTTGGGGAGTGTGGGATCAGTTTGGGGAGTGTGGGATCAGTTTGGGGAGTGTGGGATCAGTTTGGGGACTGTGGGATCAGTTTGTGGACTGTGGGTTCAGTTTGGGGAGTGTGGGATCAGTTTGGGGACTGTGGGACCAGTTTGTGGACTGTGGGATCAGTTTGGGGAGTGTGGGATCAGTTTGGGGACTGGGGGATCAGTTTGTGGAGTGTGGGATCAGTTTGCTCACTGTGGGATCAGTTTGTGGACTGTGGGATCAGTTTGTGGACTGTGGGATCAGTTTGTGGAGTGTGGGATCAGTTTGGGGAGTGTGGGATCAGTTTGCGGAGTGTGGGATCAGTTTGGGGAGTGTGGGATCCGTTTGGGGAGTGTGGGATCAGTTTGTGGAGTGTGGGATCAGTTTGGGGACTGTGGGATCAGTTTGTGTAGTGTGGGATCAGTTTGTGGACTGTGGGATCAGTTTGGGGGAGTGTGGGATCAGTTTGTGGAGTGTGGGATCAGTTTGGGGAGTGTGGGATCAGTTTGGGGACTGGGGGATCAGTTTGTGGAGTGTGCGATCAGTTTGGGGAGTGTGCGATCAGTTTGGGGAGTGTGGGATCAGTTTGGGGAGTGTGGGATCAGTTTTTGGAGTGTGGGATCAGTGTGGGGAGTGAGGGATCAGTGTGGGGAGTGTGGGATCAGTTTGTGGAGTGTGGGATCAGTTTGTGGACTGTCGGATCAGTTTGTGGAGTGTGGGATCAGTTTCGGGACTGTGCGGTCAGTTTGTGGAGTGTGGGGTCAGTTTGTGGAGTGTGGGATCAGTTTGTGGAGTG
Organism: Hypanus sabinus; assembly: GCF_030144855.1. Lineage (NCBI taxonomy): Eukaryota > Metazoa > Chordata > Chondrichthyes > Myliobatiformes > Dasyatidae > Hypanus > Hypanus sabinus. The sequence continues at coordinate 111,646 of NW_026781235.1, read as the reverse complement.
TGTGATCAGTTTGTGGAGTGTGGGAACAGTTTGTGGAGTGTGGGATCAGTTTGTGGAGTGTGGGATCAGTTTGGGGAGTGTGGGATCAGTTTGGGGAGTGTGGGATCAGTTTGTGGAGTGTGCGATCAGTTTGGGGAGTGTGGGATCAGTTTGGGGAGTTTGGGATCAGTTTGGGGAGCGTGGGATCAGTTTGTGGAGTGTGGGATCAGTGTGGGGACTGTGGGATCAGTTTGTGGAGTGTGGGATCAGTTTGTGGACTGTGGGATCAGTTTGTGGAGTGTGGGATCAGTTTGGGGAGTGTGGGATCAGTTTGTGGACTGTGGGATCAGTTTGTGGACTGTGGGATCAGTTTGTGGAGTGTGGGATCAGTTTGGGGACTGTGGGATCAGTTTGGGGGAGTGTGGGATCAGTTTGTGGAGTGTGGGATCAGTTTGGGGACTGTGCGATCAGTTTGTGGAGTGTGGGGTCAGTTTGTGGTGTGTGGGATCAGTTTGGGGAGTGTGGGATCAGTTTGTGGAGTGTGGGATCAGTTTGGGGACTGTGGGATCAGATTGGGGACTGTGGGATCAGTTTGTGGAGTGTGGGATCAGTTTGGGGAGTGTGGGATCAGTTTGGGGAGTGTGGGATCAGTTTGGGGAGTGTGGGATCAGTTTGGGGAGTGTGGGATCAGTTTGGGGAGTGTGGGATCAGTTTGGGGAGTGTGGGATCAGTTTGTGGAGTGTGGGATCAGTGTGGGGACTGTGGGATCAGTTTGTGGAGTGTGGGATCAGTTTGGGGAGTGTGGGATCAGTTTGTGGAGTGTGGGATCAGTTTGGGGAGTGTGGGATCAGTTTGGGGACTGTGGGATCAGTTTGTGGACTGTGGGTTCAGTTTGGGGAGTGTGGGATCAGTTTGGGGACTGTGGGACCAGTTTGTGGACTGTGGGATCAGTTTGGGGAGTGTGGGATCAGTTTGGGGACTGGGGGATCAGTTTGTGGAGTGTGGGATCAGTTTGCTCACTGTGGGATCAGTTTGTGGACTGTGGGATCAGTTTGTGGACTGTGGGATCAGTTTGTGGAGTGTGGGATCAGTTTGGGGAGGGTGGGATCAGTTTGCGGAGTGTGGGATCAGTTTGGGGAGTGTGGGATCCGTTTGGGGAGTGTGGGATCAGTTTGTGGAGTGTGGGATCAGTTTGGGGACTGTGGGATCAGTTTGTGGAGTGTGGGATCAGTTTGTGGACTGTGGGATCAGTTTGGGGGAGTGTGGGATCAGTTTGTGGAGTGTGGGATCAGTTTGGGGAGTGTGGGATCAGTTTGGGGACTGGGGGATCAGTTTGTGGAGTGTGCGATCAGTTTGGGGAGTGTGCGATCAGTTTGGGGAGTGTGGGATCAGTTTGGGGAGTGTGGGATCAGTTTGTGGAGTGTGGGTTCAGTGTGGGGAGTGTGGGATCAGTTTGGGGAGTGTGGGATCAGTTTGTGGAGTGTGGGATCAGTTTGTGGACTGTGGGATCAGTTTGTGGAGTGTGGGATCAGTTTCGGGACTGTGCGGTCAGTTTGTGGAGTGTGGGGTCAGTTTGTGGAGTGTGGGATCAGTTTGTGGAGTGTGGGATCAGTTTGTGGAGTGTGGGATCAGTTTGTGGAGTGTGGGATCAGTTTGTGGAGTGTGGGATCAGTTTGGGGTGTGCGGGATCAGTTTGTGGAGTGTGCGATCAGTTTGGGGAGTGTGGGATCAGTTTGGGGAGTTTGGGATCAGTTTGGGGAGTGTGGGATCAGTTTGTGGAGTGTGGGATCAGTGTGGGGACTGTGGGATCAGTTTGTGGAGTGTGGGATCAGTTTGTGGACTGTGGGATCAGTTTGTGGAGTGTGGGATCAGTTTGGGGAGTGTGGGATCAGTTTGTGGACTGTGGGATCAGTTTGTGGACTGTGGGATCAGTTTGTGGAGTGTGGGATCAGTTTGGGGACTGTGGGATCAGTTTGGGGGAGTGTGGGATCAGTTTGTGGAGTGTGGGATCAGTTTGGGGACTGTGCGATCAGTTTGTGGAGTGTGGGGTCAGTTTGTGGTGTGTGGGATCAGTTTGGGGAGGGTGGGATCAGTTTGGGGAGTGTGGGATCAGTTTGTGGACTGTGGGATCAGTTTGTGGACTGTGGGATCAGTTTGTGGAGTGTGGGATCAGTTTGGGGAGTGTGGGATCAGTTTGGGGGAGTGTGGGATCAGTTTGTGGAGTGTGGGATCAGTTTGGGGACTGTGCGATCAGTTTGTGGAGTGTGGGGTCAGTTTGTGGTGTGTGGGATCAGTTTGGGGAGTGTGGGATCAGTTTGTGGAGTGTGGGATCAGTTTGGGGACTGTGGGATCAGATTGGGGACTGTGCGATCAGTTTGTGGAGTGTGGGGTCAGTTTGTGGTGTGTGGGATCAGTTTGGGGAGTGTGGGATCAGTTTGTGGAGTGTGGGATCAGTTTGGGGACTGTGGGATCAGATTGGGGACTGTGGGATCAGTTTGTGGAGTGTGGGATCAGTTTGTGGAGTGTGGGATCAGTTTGGGGAGTGTGGGATCAGTTTGGGGAGTGTGGGATCAGTTTGGGGAGTGTGGGATCAGTTTGGGGAGTGTGGGATCAGTTTGGGGAGTGTGGGATCAGTTTGGGGAGTGTGGGATCAGTTTGGGGAGTGTGGGATCAGTTTGGGGAGTGTGGGATCAGTTTGGGGACTGGGGGATCAGTTTGGGGAGTGTGCGATCAGTTTGGGGAGTGTGCGATCAGTTTGGGGAGTGTGGGATCAGTTTGGGGAGTGTGGGATCAGTTTGGGGAGTGTGGGATCAGTGTGGGGACTGTGGGATCAGTTTGTGGAGTGTGGGATCAGTTTGGGGAGTGTGGGATCAGTTTGGGGAGTGTGGGATCAGTTTGGGGAGTGTGGGATCAGTTTGGGGACTGTGGGATCAGTTTGTGGACTGTGGGTTCAGTTTGGGGAGTGTGGGATCAGTTTGGGGACTGTGGGACCAGTTTGTGGACTGTGGGATCAGTTTGGGGAGTGTGGGATCAGTTTGGGGACTGGGGGATCAGTTTGTGGAGTGTGGGATCAGTTTGCTCACTGTGGGATCAGTTTGTGGACTGTGGGATCAGTTTGTGGACTGTGGGATCAGTTTGTGGAGTGTGGGATCAGTTTGGGGAGTGTGGGATCAGTTTGCGGAGTGTGGGATCAGTTTGGGGAGTGTGGGATCCGTTTGGGGAGTGTGGGATCAGTTTGTGGAGTGTGGGATCAGTTTGGGGACTGTGGGATCAGTTTGTGTAGTGTGGGATCAGTTTGTGGACTGTGGGATCAGTTTGGGGGAGTGTGGGATCAGTTTGTGGAGTGTGGGATCAGTTTGGGGAGTGTGGGATCAGTTTGGGGACTGGGGGATCAGTTTGTGGAGTGTGCGATCAGTTTGGGGAGTGTGCGATCAGTTTGGGGAGTGTGGGATCAGTTTGGGGAGTGTGGGATCAGTTTTTGGAGAGTGGGATCAGTGTGGGGAGTGAGGGATCAGTGTGGGGAGTGTGGGATCAGTTTGTGGAGTGTGGGATCAGTTTGTGGACTGTCGGATCAGTTTGTGGAGTGTGGGATCAGTTTCGGGACTGTGCGGTCAGTTTGTGGAGTGTGGGGTCAGTTTGTGGAGTGTGTGATCAGTTTGTGGAGTGTGTGATCAGTTTGTGGCGTGTGGGAACAGTTTGTGGAGTGTGGGATCAGTTTGTGGAGTGTGGGATCAGTTTGGGGAGTGTGGGATCAGTTTGGGGAGTGTGGGATCAGTTTGTGGAGTGTGCGATCAGTTTGGGGAGTGTGGGATCAGTTTGGGGAGTTTGGGATCAGTTTGGGGAGCGTGGGATCAGTTTGTGGAGTGTGGGATCAGTGTGGGGACTGTGGGATCAGTGTGTGGAGTGTGGGATCAGTTTGTGGACTGTGGGATCAGTTTGTGGAGTGTGGGATCAGTTTGGGGAGTGTGGGATCAGTTTGTGGACTGTGGGATCAGTTTGTGGACTGTGGGATCAGTTTGTGGAGTGTGGGATCAGTTTGGGGACTGTGGGATCAGTTTGGGGGAGTGTGGGATCAGTTTGTGGAGTGTGGGATCAGTTTGGGGACTGTGCGATCAGTTTGTGGAGTGTGGGGTCAGTTTGGGGTGTGTGGGATCAGTTTGGGGAGTGTGGGATCAGTTTGTGGAGTGTGGGATCAGTTTGGGGACTGTGGGATCAGATTGGGGACTGTGGGATCAGTTTGTGGAGTGTGGGATCAGTTTGGGGAGTGTGGGATCAGTTTGGGGAGTGTGGGATCAGTTTGGGGAGTGTGGGATCAGTTTGGGGAGAGTGGGATCAGTTTGGGGAGTGTGGGATCAGTTTGGGGAGTGTGGGATCAGTTTGTGGAGTGTGGGATCAGTGTGGGGACTGTGGGATCAGTTTGTGGAGTGTGGGATCAGTTTGGGGAGTGTGGGATCAGTTTGTGGAGTGTGGGATCAGTTTGGGGAGTGTGGGATCAGTTTGGGGACTGTGGGATCAGTTTGTGGACTGTGGGTTCAGTTTGGGGAGTGTGGGATCAGTTTGGGGACTGTGGGACCAGTTTGTGGACTGTGGGATCAGTTTGGGGAGTGTGGGATCAGTTTGGGGACTGGGGGATCAGTTTGTGGAGTGTGGGATCAGTTTGCTCACTGTGGGATCAGTTTGTGGATTGTGGGATCAGTTTGTGGACTGTGGGATCAGTTTGTGGAGTGTGGGATCAGTTTGGGGAGGGTGGGATCAGTTTGCGGAGTGTGGGATCAGTTTGGGGAGTGTGGGATCCGTTTGGGGAGTGTGGGATCAGTTTGTGGAGTGTGGGATCAGTTTGGGGACTGTGGGATCAGTTTGTGGAGTGTGGGATCAGTTTGTGGACTGTGGGATCAGTTTGGGGGAGTGTGGGATCAGTTTGTGGAGTGTGGGATCAGTTTGGGGAGTGTGGGATCAGTTTGGGGACTGGGGGATCAGTTTGTGGAGTGTGCGATCAGTTTGGGGAGTGTGCGATCAGTTTGGGGAGTGTGGGATCAGTTTGGGGAGTGTGGGATCAGTTTGTGGAGTGTGGGTTCAGTGTGGGGAGTGTGGGATCAGTTTGGGGAGTGTGGGATCAGTTTGTGGAGTGTGGGATCAGTTTGTGGACTGTGGGATCAGTTTGTGGAGTGTGGGATCAGTTTCGGGACTGTGCGGTCAGTTTGTGGAGTGTGGGGTCAGTTTGTGGAGTGTGGGATCAGTTAGTGGAGTGTGGGATCAGTTTGTGGAGTGTGGGATCAGTTTGTGGAGTGTGGGATCAGTTTGTGGAGTGTGGGATCAGTTTGGGGTGTGCGGGATCAGTTTGGGGAGTGTGGGATCAGTTTGTGGAGTGTGCGATCAGTTTGGGGAGTGTGGGATCAGTTTGGGGAGTTTGGGATCAGTTTGGGGAGTGTGGGATCAGTTTGTGGAGTGTGGGATCAGTGTGGGGACTGTGGGATCAGTTTGTGGAGTGTGGGATCAGTTTGTGGACTGTGGGATCAGTTTGTGGAGTGTGGGATCAGTTTGGGGAGTGTGGGATCAGTTTGTGGACTGTGGGATCAGTTTGTGGACTGTGGGATCAGTTTGTGGAGTGTGGGATCAGTTTGGGGACTGTGGGATCAGTTTGGGGGAGTGTGGGATCAGTTTGTGGAGTGTGGGATCAGTTTGGGGACTGTGCGATCAGTTTGTGGAGTGTGGGGTCAGTTTGTGGTGTGTGGGATCAGTTTGGGGAGTGTGGGATCAGTTTGTGGAGTGTGGGATCAGTTTGGGGACTGTGGGATCAGATTGGGGACTGTGGGATCAGTTTGTGGAGTGTGGGATCAGTTTGGGGAGTGTGGGATCAGTTTGGGGAGTGTGGGATCAGTTTGGGGAGTGTGGGATCAGTTTGGGGAGTGTGGGATCAGTTTGGGGATTGTGGGATCAGTTTGTGGAGTGTGGGATCAGTGTGGGGAATGTGGGATCAGTTTGTGGAGTGTGGGATCAGTTTGGGGAGTGTGGGATCAGTTTGTGGACTGTGGGATCAGTTTGGGGAGTGTTGGATCAGTTTGGGGAGTGTGGGATCATTTTGGGGAGTGTGGGATCAGTTTGTGGAGTGTGGGATCAGTTTGTGAAACGTCGGATCAGTTTGGGGACTGTGGGATCAGTTTGTGGAGTGTGGGATCAGTTTGGGGAGTGTGGGATCAGTTTGGGGAGTGTGGGATCAGTTTGTGGAGTGTGGGATCAGTTTGTGGAGTGTGGGATCAGTTTGGGGACTGGGGGATCAGTTTGTGGAGTGTGCGATCAGTTTTGGGAGAGTGGGATCAGTTTGGGGAGTGTGGGATCAGTTTGGGGAGTGTGAGATCAGTTTGGGGAGTGTGGGATCAGTTTGTGGAGTGTGGGATCAGTGTGGGGACTGTGGGATCAGTTTGTGGAGTGTGGGATCAGTTTGGGGAGTGTGGGATCAGTTTGTGGAGTGTGGGATCAGTTTGGGGACTGGGGGATCAGTTTGTGGAGTGTGCGATCAGTTTGGGGAGTGTGGGATCAGTTTGGGGAGTGTGGGATCAGTCTGTGGAGTGTGGGATCAGTGTGGGGACTGTGGGATCAGTTTGTGGAGTGTGGGATCAGTTTGGGGAGTGTGGGATCAGTTTGGGGAGTGTGGGATCAGTTTGTGGAGTGTGGGATCAGTTTGGGGACTGGGGGATCAGTTTGTGGAGTGTGCGATCTGTTTGGGGAGTGTGGGATCAGCTTGGGGAGTGTGGGATCAGTTTGGGGAGTGTGGGATCAGTTTGTGGAGTGTGGGATCAGTGTGGGGACTGTGGGATCAGTTTGTGGAGTGTGGGATCAGATTGGGGAGTGTGGGATCAGTTTGTGGAGTGTGGGATCAGTTTGGGGACTGGGGGATCAGTTTGTGGAATGTGCGATCAGTTTGGGGAGTGTGGGATCAGTTTGGGGACTGTGGGATCAGTTTGTGGAGTGTGGGATCAGTTTGGGGAGTGTGGGATCGGTTTGGGGAGTGTGGGATCGGTTTGGGGACTGTGGGATCAGTTTGTGGACTGTGGGATCAGTTTGGGGAGTGTGGGATCAGTTTGGGGACTGTGGGATCAGTTGGTGGACTGTGGGATCAGTTTGGGGAGTGTGGGATCAGTTTGGGGACTGGGGGATCAGTTTGTGGAGTGTGGGGTCAGTTTGGGGACTGTGGGATCAGTTTGTGGACTGTGGGATCAGTTTGTGGAGTGTGGGATCAGTTTGGGGAGTGTGGGATCAGTTTGCGGAGTGTGGGATCAGTTTGGGGAGTGTGGGATCAGTTTGGGGAGTGTGGGATCAGTTTGTGGAGTGTGGGATCAGTTTGGGGACTGTGGGATCAGTTTGTGGAGTGTGGGATCAGTTTGTGGACTGTGGGATCAGTTTGGGGGAGTGTGGGATCAGTTTGTGTAGTGTGGGATCAGTTTGGGGAGTGTGGGATCAGTTTGGGGACTGGGGGATCAGTTTGTGGAGTGTGCGATCAGTTTGGGGAGTGTGGGATCAGTTTGGGGAGTGTGGGATCAGTTTGGGGAGTGTGGGATCAGTTTGTGGAGTGTGGGATCAGTGTGGGGACTGTGGGATCAGTTTGTGGAGTGTGGGATCAGTTTGGGGAGTGTGGGATCAGTTTGGGGAGTGTGGGATCAGTTTGTGGAGTGTGGGATCAGTTTGTGGACTGTGGGATCAGTTTGTGGAGTGTGGGACCAGTTTCGGGACTGTGCGGTCAGTTTGTGGAGTGTGGGGTCAGTTTGTGGAGTGTGGGATCAGTTTGGGGAGTGTGGGATCAGTTTGTGGAGTGTGGGATCAGTTTGTGGAGTGTGGGATCAGTTTGTGGAGTGTGGGATCAGTTTGGGGAGTGTGGGATCAGTTTGTGGAGTGTGCGATCAGTTTGGGGAGTGTGGGATCAGTTTGGGGAGTTTGGGATCAGTTTGGGGAGTGTGGGATCAGTTTTTGGAGTGTGGGATCAGTGTGGGGACTGTGGGATCAGTTTGTGGAGTGTGGGATCAGTTTGTGGACTGTGGGATCAGTTTGTGGAGTGTGGGATCAGTGTGGGGAGTGTGGGATCAGTTTGTGGACTGTGGGATCAGTTGGTGGACTCTGGGATCAGTTTCTGGAGTGTGGGATCAGTTTGGGGACTGTGGGATCAGTTTGGGGGAGTGTGGGATCAGTTTGTGGAGTGTGGGATCAGTTTGCGGACTGTGCGATCAGTTTGTGGAGTGTGGGGTCAGTTTGTGGTGTGTGGGATCAGTTTGTGGTGTGTGGGATCAGTTTGGGGAGTGTGGGATCAGTTTGTGGAGTGTGGGATCAGTTTGGGGTCTGTGGGATCAGATTGGGGACTGTGGGATCAGTTTGTGGAGTGTGGGATCAGTTTGTGGAGTGTGGGATCAGTGTGGGGAGTGTGGGATCAGTTTGGGGAGTGTGGGATCAGTTTGGGGAGTGTGCGATCAGTTTGGGGAGTGTGGGATCAGTTTGGGGAGTGTGGGATCAGATTGTGGAGTGTGGGATCAGTGTGGGGACTGTGGGATCAGTTTGTGGAGTGTGGGATCAGTTTGGGGAGTGTGGGATCAGTTTGTGGACTGTGGGATCAGTTTGGGGAGTGTTGGATCAGTTTGGGGAGTGTGGGATCATTTTGGGGAGTGTGGGATCAGTTTGTGGAGTGTGGGATCAGTTTGTGGAGCGTGGGATCAGTTTTGGGACTGTGGGATCAGTTTGAGGAGTGTGGGATCAGTTTGTGGAGTGTGGGATCAGTTTGGGGAGTGTGGGATCAGTTTGTGGAGTGTGGGATCAGTTTGGGGTGTGTGGGATCAGTTTGGGGAGTGTGGGATCAGTTTGTGGAGTGTGGGATCAGTTTGGGGACTGTGGGATCAGTTTGTGGAGTGTGGGATCAGTTTGTGGACTGTGGGATCAGTTTGGGGGAGTGTGGGATCAGTTTGTGTAGTGTGGGATCAGTTTGGGGAGTGTGGGATCAGTTTGGGGACTGGGGGATCAGTTTGTGGAGTGTGCGATCAGTTTGGGGAGTGTGGGATCAGTTTGGGGAGTGTGGGATCAGTTTGGGGAGTGTGGGATCAGTTTGTGGACTGTGGGATCAGTTTGGGGAGTGTTGGATCAGTTTGGGGAGTGTGGGATCATTTTGGGGAGTGTGGGATCAGTTTGTGGAGTGTGGGATCAGTTTGTGAAGCGTGGGATCAGTTTGGGGACTGTGGGATCAGTTTGGGGAGTGTGGGATCAGTTTGGGGAGTGTGGGATCAGTTTGTGGAGTGTGGGATCAGTTTGTGGAGTGTGGGATCAGTTTGGGGACTGGGGGATCAGTTTGTGGAGTGTGCGATCAGTTCGGGGAGAGTGGGATCAGTTTGGGGAGTGTGGGATCAGTTTGGGGAGTGTGGGATCAGTTTGGGGAGTGTGGGATCAGTTTGTGGAGTGTGGGATCAGTGTGGGGACTGTGGGATCAGTTTGTGGAGTGTGGGATCAGTTTGGGGAGTGTAGGATCAGTTTGTGGAGTGTGGGATCAGTTTGGGGACTGGGGGATCAGTTTGTGGAGTGTGCGATCAGTTTGGGGAGTGTGGGATCAGTTTGGGGAGTGTGGGATCAGTCTGTGGAGTGTGGGATCAGTGTGGGGACTGTGGGATCAGTTTGTGGAGTGTGGGATCAGTTTGGGGAGTGTGGGATCAGTTTGGGGAGTGTGGGATCAGTTTGTGGAGTGTGGGATCAGTTTGGGGACTGGGGGATCAGTTTGTGGAGTGTGCGATCTGTTTGGGGAGTGTGGGATCAGCTTGGGGAGTGTGGGATCAGTTTGGGGAGTGTGGGATCAGTTTGTGGAGTGTGGGATCAGTGTGGGGACTGTGGGATCAGTTTGTGGAGTGTGGGATCAGATTGGGGAGTGTGGGATCAGTTTGTGGAGTGTGGGATCAGTTTGGGGACTGGGGGATCAGTTTGTGGAATGTGCGATCAGTTTGGGGAGTGTGGGATCAGTTTGGGGACTGTGGGATCAGTTTGTGGAGTGTGGGATCAGTTTGGGGAGTGTGGGATCGGTTTGGGGAGTGTGGGATCGGTTTGGGGACTGTGCGATCAGTTTGTGGACTGTGGGATCAGTTTGGGGAGTGTGGGATCAGTTTGGGGACTGTGGGATCAGTTTGTGGACTGTGGGATCAGTTTGGGGAGTGTGGGATCAGTTTGGGGACTGGGGGATCAGTTTGTGGAGTGTGGGGTCAGTTTGGGGACTGTGGGATCAGTTTGTGGACTGTGGTATCAGTTTGTGGAGTGTGGGATCAGTTTGGGGAGTGTGGGATCAGTTTGCGGAGTGTGGATCAGTTTGGGGAGTGTGGGATCAGTTTGGGGAGTGTGGGATCAGTTTGTGGAGTGTGGGATCAGTTTGGGGACTGTGGGATCAGTTTGTGGAGTGTGGGATCAGTTTGTGGACTGTGGGATCAGTTTGGGGGAGTGTGGGATCAGTTTGTGTAGTGTGGGATCAGTTTGGGGAGTGTGGGATCAGTTTGGGGACTGGGGTATCAGTTTGTGGAGTGTGCGATCAGTTTGGGGAGTGTGGGATCAGTTTGGGGAGTGTGGGATCAGTTTGTGGAGTGTGGGATCAGTTTGGGGAGTGTGGGATCAGTTTGGGGAGTGTGGGATCAGTTTGTGGAGTGTGGGATCAGTTTGTGGACTGTGGGATCAGTTTGTGGAGTGTGGGATCAGTTTCGGGACTGTGCGGTCAGTTTGTGGAGTGTGGGGTCAGTTTGTGGAGTGTGGGATCAATTTGCTGAGTGTGGGATCAGTTTGTGGAGTGTGGGATCAGTTTGTGGAGTGTGGGATCAGTTTGTGGAGTGTGTGATCAGTTTGGGGGAGTGTGGGATCAGTTTGGGGAGTTTGGGATCAGTTTGGGGAGTGTGGGATCAGTTTTTGGAGTGTGGGATCAGTGTGGGGACTGTGGGATCAGTTTGTGGAGTGTGGGATCAGTTTGTGGACTGTGGGACCAGTTTGTGGAGTGTGGGATCAGTGTGGGGAGTGTGGGATCAGTTTGTGGACTGTGGGATCAGTTGGTGGACTCTGGGATCAGTTTCTGGAGTGTGGGATCAGTTTGGGGACTGTGGGATCAGTTTGGGGGAGTGTGGGATCAGTTTGTGGAGTGTGGGATCAGTTTGCGGACTGGGCGATCAGTTTGGTGGAGTGTGGGGTCAGTTTGTGGTGTGTGGGATCAGTTTGTGGTGTGTGGGATCAGTTTGGGGAGTGTGGGATCAGTTTGTGGAGTGTGGGATCAGTTTGGGGACTGTGGGATCAGATTGGGGACTGTGGGATCAGTTTGTGGAGTGTGGGATCAGTTTGTGGAGTGTGGGATCAGTGTGGGGAGTGTGGGATCAGTTTGGGGAGTGTGGGATCAGTTTGGGGAGAGTGCGATCAGTTTGGGGAGTGTGGGATCAGTTTGGGGAGTGTGGGATCAGATTGTGGAGTGTGGGATCAGTGTGGGGACTGTGGGATCAGTTTGTGAAGTGTGGATCAGTTTGGGAGTGTGGGATCAGTTTGTGGAATGTGGGATCAGTTTGGGGAGTGTTGGATCAGTTTGGGGAGTGTGGGATCATTTTGGGGAGTGTGGGATCAGTTTGTGGAGTGTGGGATCAGTTTGTGGAGCGTGGGATCAGTTTTGGGACTGTGGGATCAGTTTGAGGAGTGTGGGATCAGTTTGTGGAGTGTGGGATCAGTTTGGGGAGTGTGGGATCAGTTTGCGGAGTGTGGGATCAGTTTGGGGAGTGTGGGATCAGTTTGGGGAGTGTGGGATCAGTTTGTGGAGTGTGGGATCAGTTTGGGGACTGTGGGATCAGTTTGTGGAGTGTGGGATCAGTTTGTGGACTGTGGATCAGTTTGGGGGAGTGTGGATCAGTTTGTGTAGTGTGGGATCAGTTTGGGGAGTGTGGGATCAGTTTGGGGACTGGGGGATCAGTTTGTGGAGTGTGCGATCAGTTTGGGGAGTGTGGGATCAGTTTGGGGAGTGTGGGATCAGTTTGGGGAGTGTGGGATCAGTTTGTGGAGTGTGGGATCAGTGTGGGGACTGTGGGATCAGTTTGTGGAGTGTGGGATCAGTTTGGGGAGTGTGGGGATCAGTTTGGGGAGTGTGGGATCAGTTTGTGGAGTGTGGGATCAGTTTGTGGACTGTGGGATCAGTTTGTGGAGTGTGGGATCAGTTTCGGGACTGTGCGGTCAGTTTGTGGAGTGTGGGGTCAGTTTGTGGAGTGTGGGATCAGTTTGGGGAGTGTGGGATCAGTTTGTGGAGTGTGGGATCAGTTTGTGGAGTGTGGGATCAGTTTGTGGAGTGTGGGATCAGTTTGGGGAGTGTGGGATCAGTTTGGGGAGTGTGGGATCAGTTTGTGGAGTGTGCGATCAGTTTGGGGAGTGTGGGATCAGTTTGGGGAGTTTGGGATCAGTTTGGGGAGTGTGGGATCAGTTTTTGGAGTGTGGGATCAGTGTGGGGACTGTGGGATCAGTTTGTGGAGTGTGGGATCAGTTTGTGGACTGTGGGATCAGTTTGTGGAGTGTGGGATCAGTGTGGGGAGTGTGGGATCAGTTTGTGGACTGTGGGATCAGTTTGTGGACTCTGGGATCAGTTTCTGGAGTGTGGGATCAGTTTGGGGACTGTGGGATCAGTTTGGGGAGTGTGGGATCAGTTTGTGGAGTGTGGGATCAGTTTGCGGACTGTGCGATCAGTTTGTGGAGTGTGGGGTCAGTTTGTGGTGTGTGGGATCAGTTTGGGGAGTGTGCGATCAGTTTGTGGAGTGTGGGATCAGTTTGGGGACTGTGGGATCAGATTGGGGACTGTGGGATCAGTTTGTGGAATGTGGGATCAGTTTGTGGAGTGTGGGATCAGTTTGGGGAGTGTGGGATCAGTTTGGGGAGTGTGGGGTCAGTTTGGGGAGTGTGCGATCAGTTTGGGGAGTGTGGGATCAGTTTGGGGAGTGTGGGATCAGATTGTGGAGTGTGGGATCAGTGTGGGGACTGTGGGATCAGTTTGTGGAGTGTGGGATCAGTTTGGGGAGTGTGGGATCAGTTTGTGGACTGTGGGATCAGTTTGGGGAGTGTTGGATCAGTTTGGGGAGTGTGGGATCAGTTTGTGGAATGTGGGATCAGTTTGTGGAGTGTGGGATCAGTTTGGGGAGTGTGGGATCAGTTTGTGGAGTGTGGGATCAGTTTGGGGAGTGTGGGATCAGTTTGTGGAGTGTGGGATCAGTTTGTGGAGTGTGCGATCAGTTTGGGGAGTGTGGGATCAGTTTGGGGAGTGTGGGATCAGTTTGGGGAGTGTGGGATCAGTTTGTGGAGTGTGGGATCAGTGTGGGGACTGTGGGATCAGTTTGTGGACTGTGGGATCAGTTTGTGGAGTGTGGGATCAGTTTGTGGAGTGTGGGATCAGTTTGGGGAGTGTGGGATCAGTTTGGGGAGTGTGGGATCAGTTTGTGGAGTGTGCGATCAGTTTGGGGAGTGTGGGATCAGTTTGGGGAGTGTGGGATCAGTTTGTGGAGTGTGGGATCAGTGTGGGGACTGTGGGATCAGTTAGTGGAGTGTGGGGTCAGTTTGGGGAGTGTGGGATCAGTTTGTGGAGTGTGGGATCAGTGTGGGGACTGTGGGATCAGTTTGTGGAGTGTGGGGGTCAGTTTGTGGAGTGTGGGATCAGTTTGTGGAGTGTGGGATCAGTTTGTGGACTGTGGGATCAGTTTGGGGAGTGTGGGATCAGTTTGTGGACTGTGGGATCATTTTGGGGAGTGTTGGATCAGTTTGGGGAGTGTGGGGATCATTTTGGGGAGTGTGGGATCAGTTTGTGGAGCGTGGGATCAGTTTGTGGAGTGTGGGATCAGTTTGTGGAGTGTGGGATCAGTTTGTGTAGTGTGGGATCAGTTTGGGGAGTGTGGGATCAGTTTGGGGACTGTGGGATCAGTTTGTGGAGTGTGGGATCAGTTTGGGGAGTGTGGATCAGTTTGGGGAGTGTGGGATCAGTTTGGGGACTGTGGGATCAGTTTGTGGACTGTGGGATCAGTTTGGGGAGTGTGGGATCAGTTTGGGGAGTGTGGGAACAGTTTGGGGAGTGTGGGATTAGTGTGGGGCCTGTGGGATCAGTTTGTGGAGTGTGGGATCAGTTTGGGGAGTGTGGGATCAGTTTGGGGAGTGTGGGATCAGTTTGGGGAGTGTGGGATCAGTTTGGGGAGTGTGGGATCAGTTTGTGGACTGTGGGATCATTTTGGGGAGTGTTGGATCAGTTTGGGGAGTGTGGGACCATTTTGGGGAGTGTGGGATCAGTTTGTGGAGCGTGGGATCAGTTTGTGGAGCGTGGGATCAGTTTGTGGAGTGTGGGATCAGTTTGTGGAGTGTGGGATCAGTTTGTGGAGTGTGGGATCAGTTTGTGGAGTGTGGGATCAGTGTGGGGACTGTGGGATCAGTTTGTGGAGATTGGGATCAGTTTGTGGAGCGTGGGATCAGTTTGGGGACTGTGGATCAGTTTGTGGAGTGTGGGATCAGTTTGTGGAGTGTGGGATCAGTTTGGGGAGTGTGGGATCAGTTTGGGGAGTGGGGGATCAGTTTGTGGAGTGTGGGATCAGTGTGGGGAATGTGGGATCAGTTTGTGGAGTGTGGGATCAGTTTGGGGAGTGTGGGATCAGTTTGGGGAGTGTGGATCAGTTTGGGGACTGGGGGATCAGTTTGTGGAGTGTGCGATCAGTTTGGGGAGTGTGGATCAGTTTGGGGAGTGTGGGATCAGTTTGGGGAGTGTGGGATCAGTTTGGGGACTGGGGGATCAGTTTGTGGAGTGTGCGATCAGTTTGTGGAGTGTGGGATCAGTTTGGGGAGTGTGGGATCAGTGTGGGGACTGTGGGATCAGTTTGTGGAGTGTGGGATCAGTTTGGGGAGTGTGGGATCAGTTTGTGGAGCGTGGGATCAGTTTGTGGAGCGTGGGATCAGTTTGTGGAGTGTGGATCAGTTTGTGGAGTGTGGGATCAGTTTGTGGAGTGTGGGATCAGTTTGGGGAGTGTGGGATCAGTTTGGGGAGTGTGGGATCAGTTTGTGGAGTGTGCGATCAGTTTGGGGAGTGTGGGATCAGTTTGGGGAGTGTGGGATCAGTTTGGCGTGTCTGGGATCAGTTTGTGGAGTGTGGGATCAGTGTGGGGACTGTGGGATCAGTTTGTGGAGCGTGGGATCAGTTTGTGGAGCGTGGGATCAGTTTGGGGACTGTGGGATCAGTTTGGGGACTGTGGGATCAGTTTGTGGAGTGTGGGATCAGTTTGTGGAGTGTGGGATCAGTTTGTGGAGTGTGCGATCAGTTTGTGGAGTGTGGGATCAGTTTGGGGAGTGTGGGATCAGTTTGGGGAGTGTGGGATCAGTTTGTGGAGTGTGGGATCAGTTTGGGGAGTGTGGGATCAGTTTGTGGAGTGTGGGATCAGTGTGGGGAATGTGGGATCAGTTTGTGGAGTGTGGGATCAGTTTGGGGAGAGTGGGATCAGTTTGTGTTTGGAGTGGAGGTGTGGGATCAGTTTGGGGACTGGGGGATCAGTTTGTGGAGTGTGGGATCAGTTTGGGGAGTGTGGGATCAGTTTGTGGAGTGTGGGATCAGTTTGTGGAGTGTGGGATCAGTTTGTGGAGTGTGCGATCAGTTTGTGGAGTGTGCGATCAGTTTGTGGAGTGTGGGATCAGTTTGTGGAGCGTGGGATCAGTTTGTGGAGTGTGGGATCAGTTTGTGGAGTGTGGGATCAGTTTGGGGAGTGTGGGATCAGTTTGGGGAGTGTGGGATCAGTTTGTGGAGTGTGCGATCAGTTTGTGGAGTGTGCGATCAGTTTGGGAGTGTGGGATCAGTTTGGGGAGTGTGGATCAGTTTGGGGAGTGTGGGATCAGTTTGTGGAGTGTGGGATCAGTGTGGGGACTGTGGGATCAGTTTGGGGGAGTGTGGGATCAGTTTGTGGAGTGTGCGATCAGTTTGTGGAGTGTGCGATCAGTTTGGGAGTGTGGGATCAGTTTGGGGAGTGTGGGATCAGTTTGGGGAGTGTGGGATCAGTTTGTGGAGTGTGGGATCAGTGTGGGACTGTGGGATCAGTTTGGGAGTGTGGATCAGTTTGTGGAGTGTGGGATCAGTTTGTGGAGTGTGGGATCAGTTTGGGGAGTGTGGGATCAGTTTGGGGAGTGTGGGATCAGTTGGGATCAGTTTGGGGGAGTGTGCGATCAGTTTGGGGAGTGTGGGATCAGTTTGGGGAGTTTGGGATCAGTTTGTGGAGTGTGGGATCAGTTTGTGGAGTGTGGGATCAGTGTGGGGACTGTGGGATCAGTTTGTGGAGTGTGGGATCAGTTTGTGGAGTGTGGGATCAGTTTGTGGAGTGTGGGATCAGTTTGTGGACTGTGGGATCCGTTTGTGGACTGTGGGATCAGTTTGTGGACTGTGGGATCAGTTTGTGGAGTGTGGGATCAGTTTGGGGACTGTGGGATCAGTTTGGGGGAGTGTGGGATCAGTTTGTGGAGTGTGGGATCAGTTTGGGAACTGTGCGATCAGTTTGTGGAGTGTGGGGTCAGTTTGTGGTGTGTGGGATCAGTTTGGGGAGTGTGGGATCAGTTTGGGGAGTGTGGGATCAGTTTGGGGACTGTGGGATCAGTTTGGGGGACCGTGGGATCAGTTTGTGGAGTGTGGGATCAGTTTGTGGAGTGTGGAATCAGTTAGGGGAGTGTGGGATCAGTTTGGGGAGTGTGGGATCAGTTTGGGGAGTGTGCGATCAGTTTGGGGTGTGTGGGATCAGTTTGGGGAGTGTGGGATCAGTTTGTGGAGTGTGGGATCAGTGTGGGGACTGTGGGATCAGTTTCTGGAGTGTGGGATCAGTTTGGGGAGTGTGGGATCAGTTTGTGGACTGTGGGATCAGTTTGGGGAGTGTTGGATCAGTTTGGGGAGTGTGGGATCATTTTGGGGAGTGTGGGATCATTTTGTGGAGTGTGGGATCAGTTTCTGGAGCGTGGGATCAGTTTGTGGACTGTGGATCAGTTTGTGGAGTGTGGGATCAGTTTGTGGAGTGTGGGATCAGTTTGGGGAGTGTGGGATCAGTTTGTGGAGTGTGGGATCAGTTTGTGGAGTGTGGGATCAGTTTGGGGAGTGTGGGATCAGTTTGGGGAGTGTGGGATCAGTTTGGGAGTGTGGGATCAGTTTGTGGAGTGTGGGATCAGTGTGGGGACTGTGGGATCAGTTTGTGGACTGTGGGATCAGTTTGTGACTGTGGGATCAGTTTGTGGAGTGTGGGATCAGTTTGTGGAGTGTGGGATCAGTTTGGGGAGTGTGGGATCAGTTTGGGGAGTGTGGGATCAGTTTGTGGAGTGTGCGATCAGTTTGGGGAGCGTGGGATCAGTTTGGGGAGTGTGGGATCAGTTTGTGGAGTGTGGGATTAGTGTGGGGACTGTGGGATCAGTTTGTGGAGTGTGGGATCAGTTTCGGGAGTGTGGGATCAGTTTGTGGACTGTGGGATCATTTTGGGGAGTGTTGGATCAGTTTGGGGAGTGTGGGATCAGTTTGTGGAGTGTGGGATCAGTGTGGGGAATGTGGGATCAGTTTCTGGAGTGTGGGATCAGTTTGGGGAGTGTGGGATCAGTTTGTGGAGTGTGGGGGACTGTGGGATCAGTTTGTGGAGTGTGGGATCAGTGTGGGGACTGTGGGATCAGTTTGTGGAGTGTGGGATCAGTTTGGGGAGTGTGGGATCAGTTTGGGGAGTGTGGGATCAGTTTGGGGACTGTGGGATCAGTTTGTGGACTGTGGGATCAGTTTGGGGAGTGTGGGATCAGTTTGGGGAGTGTGGGATCAGTTTGGGGAGTGTGGGATTAGTGTGGGGACTGTGGGATCAGTTTGTGGAGTGTGGGATCAGTTTGGGGAGTGTGGGATCAGTTTGGGGAGTGTGGGATCAGTTTGGGGAGTGTGGGATCAGTTTGTGGACTGTGGGATCAGTTTGTGGACTGTGGGATCATTTTGGGGAGTGTTGGAATAGTTTGGGGAGTGTGGGATCATTTTGGGGAGCGTGGGATCAGTTTGTGGAGCGTGGGATCAGTTTGTGGAGCGTGGGATCAGTTTGTGGAGTGTGGGATCAGTTTGTGGAGTGTGGGATCAGTTTGTGGAGTGTGGGATCAGTTTGTGGAGTGTGGGATCAGTGTGGGGACTGTGGGATCAGTTTGTGGAGCGTGGGATCAGTTTGTGGAGCGTGGGATCAGTTTGGGGACTGTGGGATCAGTTTGTGGAGTGTGGGATCAGTTTGTGGAGTGTGGGATCAGTTTGTGGAGTGTGGGATCAGTTTGTGGAGTGTGCGATCAGTTTGGGGAGTGTGCGATCAGTTTGGGGAGTGTGGGATCAGTTTGGGGAGTGTGGGATCAGTTTGGGGAGTGTGGGATCAGTTTGTGGAGTGTGGGATCCGTTTGGGGAGTGTGGGATCAGTTTGGGGAGTGTGGGATCAGTTTGTGGAGTGCGGGATCAGTGTGGGGAATGTGGGATCAGTTTGGGGAGTGTGGGATCAGTTTGGGGAGTGTGGGATCAGTTTGGGGGAGTGTGGGATCAGTTTGGGGACTGGGGGATCAGTTTGTGGAGTGTGCGATCAATTTGGGGAGTGTGGGATCAGTTTGGGGAGTGTGGGATCAGTTTGGGGGACTGGGGGTTCAGTTTGTGGAGTGTGCGATCAGTTTGGGGACTGTGCGGTCAGTTTGTGGAGTGTGGGATCAGTTTGTGGAGCGTGGGATCAGTTTGGGGACTGTGGGATCAGTTTGTGGAGTGTGGGATCAGTTTGGGGAGTGTGGGATCAGTTTGGGGAGTGTGGGATCATTTTGGGGAGTGTTGGATCAGTTTGGGGAGTGTGGATCATTTTGGGGAGTGTGGGATCAGTTTGTGGAGCGTGGGATCAGTTTGTGGAGCGTGGGATCAGTTTGTGGAGTGTGGGATCAGTTTGTGGAGTGTGGGATCAGTTTGTGGAGTGTGGGATCAGTTTGGGGAGTGTGGGATCCGTTTGTGGAGTGTGGGATCAGTTTGTGGAGTGTGCGATCAGTTTGGGGAGTGTGGGATCAGTTTGGGGAGTGTGGGATCAGTGTGGGGACTGTGGGATCAGTTTGTGGAGCGTGGGATCAGTTTGTGGAGCCTGGGATCAGTTTGGGGAGTGTGGGATCAGTTTGGGGAGTGTGGGATCAGTTTGTGGAGTGTGGGATCAGTGTGGGGAATGTGGGATCAGTTTGTGGAGTGTGGGATCAGTTTGGGGAGTGTGGGATCAGTTTGTGGAGTGTGGGGACTGTGGGATCAGTTTGTGGAGTGTGGGATCAGTTTGGGGAGTGTGGGATCAGTTTGTGGAGTGTGGGGACTGTGGGATCAGTTTGTGGAGTGTGGGATCAGTGTGGGGACTGTGGGATCAGTTTGTGGAGTGTGGGATCAGTTTGGGGAGTGTGGGATCAGTTTGGGGAGTGTGGGATCAGTTTGGGGACTGTGGGATCAGTTTGGGGACTGTGGGATCAGTTTGTGGACTGTGGGATCAGTTTGGGGAGTGTGGGATCAGTTTGGGGAGTGTGGGATTAGTGTGGGGAGTGTGGGATCAGTTTGTGGAGTGTGGGATCAGTTTGTGGAGTGTGGGATCAGTTTGGGGAGTGTGGGATCAGTTTGGGGAGTGTGGGATCAGTTTGGGGAGTGTGGGATCAGTTTGGGGACTGTGGGATCAGTTTGGGGAGTGTTGGATCAGTTTGGGGAGTGTGGGATCATTTTGGGGAGCGTGGGATCAGTTTGTGGAGCATGGGATCAGTTTGTGGAGCGTGGGATCAGTTTGTGGAGTGTGGGATCAGTTTGTGGAGTGTGGGATCAGTTTGTGGAGTGTGGGATCAGTTTGTGGAGTGTGGGATCAGTGTGGGGACTGTGGGATCAGTTTGTGGAGCGTGGGATCAGTTTGTGGAGCGTGGATCAGTTTGGGGACTGTGGGATCAGTTTGGGAGTGTGGGATCAGTTTGTGGAGTGTGGGATCAGTGTGGGGACTGTGGGATCAGTTTGTGGAGTGTGGGATCAGTTTGTGGAGTGTGGGATCAGTTTGGGGAGTGTGGGATCAGTTTGGGGAGTGTGGGATCAGTTTGTGGAGTGTGCGATCAGTTTGGGGAGTGTGGGATCAGTTTGGGGAGTGTGGGATCAGTTTGGGGAGTGTGGGATTAGTGTGGGGACTGTGGGATCAGTTTGTGGAGTGTGGGATCAGTTTGGGGAGTGTGAGATCAGTTAGTGGACTGTGGGATCATTTTGGGGAGTGTTGGATCAGTTTGGGGAGCGTGGGATCATTTTGGGGAGCGTGGGATCAGTTTGTGGAGCGTGGGATCAGTTTGTGGAGCGTGGGATCAGTTTGTGGAGTGTGGGATCAGTTTGTGGAGTGTGGGATCAGTTTGTGGAGTGTGGGATCAGTTTGGGGAGTGTGGGATCCGTTTGTGGAGTGTTGGATCAGTTTGGGGAGTGTGGGATCATTTTGGGGAGTGTGGGATCAGTTTGTGGAGCGTGGGATCAGTTTGTGGAGTGTGGGATCAGTTTGTGGAGTGTGGGATCAGTTTGTGGAGTGTGGGATCAGTTTGTGGAGTGTGGGATCAGTTTGTGGAGTGTGGGATCAGTTTGTGGAGTGTGGGATCAGTTTGTGGAGTGTGCGATCAGTTTGGGGAGTGTGGGATCAGTTTGGGGAGTGTGGGATCAGTTTGGGGAGTGTGGGATCAGTTTGTGGAGTGTGGGATCAGTTTGGGGAGTGTGGGATCAGTTTGGGGAGTGTGGGATCAGTTTGTGGAGTGTGGGATCAGTGTGGGGAATGTGGGATCAGTTTGTGGAGTGTGGGATCAGTTTGGGGAGTGTGGGATCAGTTTGGGGACTGGGGGATCAGTTTGTGGAGTGTGCGATCAGTTTGGGGAGTGTGGGATCATTTTGGGGAGTGTGGGATCAGTTTGGGGAGTGTGGGATCACTTTGGGGACTGGGGGATCAGTTTGTGGAGTGTGCGATCAGTTTGTGGAGCGTGGGATCAGTTTGTGGAGCGTGGGATCAGTTTGGGGAATGTGGGATCAGTTTGTGGAGTGTGGGATCAGTTTGGGGAGTGTGGGATCAGTTTGGGGAGTGTGGGATCAGTTTGGGGAGTGTGGGATCAGTTTGGGGAGTGTGGGATCAGTTTGGGGAGTGTGGGATCAGTTTGGGGACTGTGGGATCAGTTTGGGGAGTGTTGGATCAGTTTGGGGAGTGTGGGATCATTTTGGGGAGCGTGGGATCAGTTTGTGGAGCATGGGATCAGTTTGTGGAGTGTGCGATCAGTTTGGGGAGTGTGGGATCAGTTTGGGGAGTGTGGGATCAGTTTGGGGAGTGTGGGATCAGTTTGGGGACTGGGGGATCAGTTTGTGGAGTGTGCGATCAGTTTGGGGAGTGTGGGATCATTTTGGGGAGTGTGGGATCAGTTTGGGGAGTGTGGGATCAGTTTGGGGACTGGGGGATCAGTTTGTGGAGTGTGCGATCAGTTTGTGGAGCGTGGGATCAGTTTGTGGAGCGTGGGATCAGTTTGGGGAATGTGGGATCAGTTTGTGGAGTGTGGGATCAGTTTGGGGAGTGTGGGATCAGTTTGGGGAGTGTGGGATCAGTTTGGGGACTGGGGGATCAGTTTGTGGAGTGTGCGATCAGTTTGGGGAGTGTGGGATCAGTTTGGGGAGTGTGGGATCAGTTTGGGGAGTGTGGGATCAGTTTGTGGAGTGCGGGATCAGTGTGGGGACTGTGGGATCAGTTTGGGGAGTGTGGGATCAGTTTGGGGAGTGTGGGATCAGTTTGTGGAGTGTGGGATCAGTTTGGGGAGTGTGGGATCAGTTTGGGGAGTGTGGGATCAGTTTGGGGAGTGTGCGATCAGTTTGGGGAGTGTGGGATCAGTTTGGGGAGTTTGGGATCAGTTTGGGGAGTGTGGGATCAGTTTGTGGAGTGTGGGATCAGTGTGGGGACTGTGGGATCAGTTTGTGGAGTGTGGGATCAGTTTGTGGACTGTGGGATCAGTTTGTGGAGTGTGGGATCAGTTTGGGGAGTGTGGGATCAGTTTGTGGACTGTGGGATCAGTTTGTGGACTGTGGGATCAGTTTGTGGAGTGTGGGATCAGTTTGGGGACTGTGGGATCAGTTTGGGGGAGTGTGGGATCAGTTTGTGGAGTGTGGGATCAGTTTGGGGACTGTGCGATCCGTTTGTGGAGTGTGGGGTCAGTTTGTGGTGTGTGGGATCAGTTTGGGGAGTGTGGGATCAGTTTGTGGAGTGTGGGATCAGTTTGGGGACTGTGGGATGAGTTTGGGGACTGTGGGATCAATTTGTGGAGTGTGGGATCAGTTTGTGGAGTGTGGGATCAGTTTGGGGAGTGTGGGATCAGTTTGGGGAGTGTGGGATCAGTTTGGGGAGTGTGCGATCAGTTTGGGGAGTGTGGGATCAGTTTGGGGAGTGTGGGATCAGTGTGGGGACTGTGGGATCAGTTTGGGGAGTGTGCGATCAGTTTGGGGAGTGTGGGATCAGTTTGGGGAGTTTGGGATCAGTTTGGGGAGTGTGGGATCAGTTTGTGGAGTATGGGATCAGTGTGGGGACTGTGGGATCAGTTTGTGGAGTGTGGGATCAGGTTGTGGACTGTGGGATCAGTTTGTGGAGTGTGGGATCAGTTTGGGGAGTGTGGGATCAGTTTGTGGACTGTGGGATCAGTTTGTGGACTGTGGGATCAGTTTGTGGAGTGTGGGATCAGTTTCGGGACTGTGGGATCAGTTTGGGGGAGTGTGGGATCAGTTTGTGGAGTGTGGGATCAGTTTGGGGACTGTGCGATCAGTTTGTGGAGTGTGGGGTCAGTTTGTGGTGTGTGGGATCAGTTTGGGGAGTGTGGGATCAGTTTGTGGAGTGTGGGATCAGTTTGGGGACTGTGGGATCAGTTTGGGGACTGTGGGATCAGTTTGTGGAGTGTGGGATCAGTTTGTGGAGTGTGGGATCAGTTTGGGGAGTGTGGGATCAGTTTGGGGAGTGTGGGATCAGTTTGGGGAGTGTGCGATCAGTTTGGGGAGTGTGGGATCAGTTTGGGGAGTGTGGGATCAGTTTGGGGAGTGTGGGATCAGTGTGGGGACTGTGGGATCAGTTTGTGGAGTGTGGGATCAGTTTGGGGAGTGTGGGATCAGTTTGGGGAGTGTTGGATCAGTTTGGGGAGTGTGGGATCATTTTGGGGAGTGTGGGATCAGTTTGTGGAGTGTGGGATCAGTTTGGGGAGTGTGGGATCAGTTTGGGGAGTGTGGGATCAGTTTGGGGAGTGTGCGATCATTTTGGGGAGTGTGGGATCAGTTTGTGGAGTGTGGGATCAGTGTGGGGACTGTGGGATCAGTTTGTGGAGTGTGGGATCAGTTTGTGGACTGTGGGATCAGTTTGTGGAGTGTGGGATCAGTTTGGGGAGTGTGGGATCAGTTTGTGGACTGTGGGATCAGTTTGTGGACTGTGGGATCAGTTTGTGGAGTGTGGGATCAGTTTGGGGACAGTGGGATCAGTTTGGGGGAGTGTGGGATCAGTTTGTGGAGTGTGGGATCAGTTTGGGGACTGTGCGATCAGTTTGTGGAGTGTGGGGTCAGTTTGTGGTGTGTGGGATCAGTTTGGGGAGTGTGGGATCAGTTTGTGGAGTGTGGGATCAGTTTGGGGACTGTGGGATCAGTTTGGGGACTGTGGGATCAATTTGTGGAGTGTGGGATCAGTTTGTGGAGTGTGGGATCAGTTTGGGGAGTGTGGGATCAGTTTGGGGAGTGTGGGATCAGTTAGGGGAGTGTGCGATCAGTTTGGGGAGTGTGGGATCAGTTTGGGGAGTGTGGGATCAGTTTGGGGAGTGTGGGATCAGTGTGGGGACTGTGGGATCAGTTTGGGGAGTGTGCGATCAGTTTGGGGAGTGTGGGATCAGTTTGGGGAGTTTGGGATCAGTTTGGGGAGTGTGGGATCAGTTTGTGGAGTGTGGGATCAGTGTGGGGACTGTGGGATCAGTTTGTGGAGTGTGGGATCAGTTTGTGGACTGTGGGATCAGTTTGTGGAGTGTGGGATCAGTTTGGGGAGTGTGGGATCAGTTTGTGGACTGTGGGATCAGTTTGTGGAGTGTGGGATCAGTTTGGGGACTGTGGGATCAGTTTGGGGGAGTGTGGGATCAGTTTGTGGAGTGTGGGATCAGTTTGGGGACTGTGCGATCAGTTTGTGGAGTGTGGGGTCAGTTTGTGGTGTGTGGGATCAGTTTGTGGAGTGTGGGATCAGTTTGTGGAGTGTGGGATCAGTTTGGGGACTGTGGGATCAGTTTGGGGACTGTGGGATCAGTTTGTGGAGTGTGGGATCAGTTTGTGGAGTGTGGGATCAGTTTGGGGAGTGTGGGATCAGTTTGGGGAGTGTGGGATCAGTTTGGGGAGTGTGCGATCAGTTTGGGGAGTGTGGGATCAGTTTGGGGAGTGTGGGATCAGTTTGGGGAGTGTGGGATCAGTGTGGGGACTGTGGGATCAGTTTGTGGAGTGTGGGATCAGTTTGGGGAGTGTGGGAACAGTTTGTGGACTGTGGGATCAGTTTGGGGAGTGTTGGATCAGTTTGGGGAGTGTGGGATCATTTTGGGGAGTGTGGGATCAGTTTGGGGAGTGTGGGATCAGTTTCTGGAGCGTGGGATCAGTTTGGGGACTGTGGGATCAGTTTGTGGAGTGTGGGATCAGTTTGGGGAGTGTGGGATCAGTTTGGGGAGTGTGCGATCAGTTTGGGGAGTGTGCGATCAGTTTGGGGAGTGTGGGATCAGTTTGGGAGTGTGGGATCAGTTTGTGGAGTGTGGGATCAGTGTGGGGACTGTGGGATCAGTTTGTGAACTGTGGGATCAGTTTGTGGAGTGTGGGATCAGTTTGTTGAGTGTGGGATCAGTTTGGGGAGTGTGGGATCAGTTTGGGGAGTGTGGGATCAGTTTGGGGAGTGTGCGATCAGTTTGGGGAGTGTGGGATCAGTTTGGGGAGTGTGGGATCAGTTTGGGGAGTGTGGGATCAGTTTGTGGAGTGTGGGATTAGTGTGGTGACTGTGGGATCAGTTTGTGGAGTGTGGGATCAGTTTGGGGAGTGTGGGATCAGTTTGTGGACTGTGGGATCATTTTGGGGAGTGTTGGATCAGTTTGGGGAGTGTGGGATCATTTTGGGGAGTGTGGGATCAGTTTGTGGAGCGTGGGATCAGTTTGTGGAGCGTGGGATCAGTTTGTGGAGTGTGGGATCAGTTTGTGGAGTGTGGGATCAGTTTGTCGAGTGTGGGATCAGTTTGGGGAGTGTGGGATCCGTTTGTGGAGTGTGGGATCAGTTTGTGGAGTGTGCGATCAGTTTGGGGAGTGTGGGACCAGTTTGGGGAGTGTGGGATCAGTGTGGGGACTGTGGGATCAGTTTGTGGAGCGTGGAATCAGTTTGTGGAGCCTGGGATCAGTTTGCGGAGTGTGGGATCAGTTTGTGGAGTGTGGGATCAGTGTGGGGAATGTGGGATCAGTTTGTGGAGTGTGGGATCAGTTTGGGGAGTGTGGGATCAGTTTGTGGAGTGTGGGGACTGTGGGATCAGTTTGTGCAGTGTGGGATCAGTGTGGGGACTGTGGGATCAGTGTCTGGAGTGTGGGATCAGTTTCGGGAGTGTGGGATCAGTTTGGGGAGTGTGGGATCAGTTTGGGGAGTGTGGGATCAGTTTGGGGAGTGTGGGATCAGTGTGGGGACTGTGGGATCAGTTTGTGGAGTGTGGGATCAGTTTGGGGAGTGTGGGATCAGTTTGGGGAGTGTGGGATCAGTTTGGGGAGTGTGGGATCAGTTTGGGGACTGTGGGATCAGTTTGTGGACTGTGGGATCAGTTTGGGGAGTGTGGGATCAGTTTGGGGAGTGTGGGATCAGTTTGGGGAGTGTGGGATTAGTGTGGGGACTGTGGGATCAGTTTGTGGAGTGTGGGATCAGTTTGGGGAGTGTGGGATCATTTTGGGGAGCGTGGGATCAGTTTGTGGAGCGTGGGATCAGTTTGTGGAGCGTGGGATCAGTTTGTGGAGTGTGGGATTAGTGTGGGGACTGTGGGATCAGTTTGTGGAGTGTGGGATCAGTTTGGGGAGTGTGGGATCATTTTGGGGAGCGTGGGTTCAGTTTGTGGAGCGTGGGATCAGTTTGTGGAGCGTGGGATCAGTTTGTGGAGTGTGGGATTAGTGTGGGGACTGTGGGATCAGTTTGTGGAGTGTGGGATCAGTTTGGGGAGTGTGGGATCAGTTTGTGGACTGTGGGATCATTTTGGGGAGTGTTGGATCAGTTTGGGGAGTGTGGGATCATTTTGGGGAGCGTGGGATCAGTTTGTGGAGCGTGGGATCAGTTTGTGGAGCGTGGGATCAGTTTGTGGAGTGTGGGATCAGTTTGTAGAGTGTGGGATCAGTTTGGGGAGTGTGGGATCAGTTTGTGGAGTGTGGGATCAGTTTGTGGAGTGTGCGATCAGTTTGGGGAGTGTGGGATCAGTTTGGGGAGTGTGGGATCAGTTTGGGGTGTCTGGGATCAGTTTGTGGAGTGTGGGATCGGTTTGTGGAGCGTGGGATCGGTTTGTGGAGCGTGGGATCGGTTTGTGGAGCGTGGGATCGGTTTGGGGACTGTGGGATCAGTTTGGGGACTGTGGGATCAGTTTGGGGAGTGTGGGATCAGTTTGTGGAGTGTGGGATCAGTTTGTGGAGTGTGGGATCAGTTTGTGGAGTGTGCGATCAGTTTGGGGAGTGTGCGATCAGTTTGGGGAGTGTGGGATCAGTTTGGGGAGTGTGGGATCATTTTGTGGAGTGTGGGATCAGTGTGGGGAATGTGGGATCCGTTTGTGGAGTGTGGGATCAGTTTGGGGAGTGTGGGATCAGTTTGGGGAGTATGGGATCAGTTTGGGGACTGGGGGATCAGTTTGTGGAGTGTGTGATCAGTTTATGGAGTGTGGGATCAGTTTGGGGAGTGTGGGATCAGTTTGGGGAGTGTGGGATCAGTTTGTGGAGTGTGGGATCAGTTTGTGGAGTGTGCGATCAGTTTGGGGAGTGTGGGATCAGTTTGGGGAGTGTGGGATCAGTTTGGGGAGTGTGGGATCAGTGTGGGGAATGTGGGATCAGTTTGTGGAGTGTGGGATCAGTTTGGGGAGTGTGGGATCAGTTTGTGGAGCGTGGGATCAGTTTGGGGACTGTGGGATCAGTTTGTGGAGTGTGGGATCAGTTTGTGGACTGTGGGATCAGTTTGGGGAGTCTGGGATCAGTTTGGGGAGTGTGGGATCAGTTTGTGGAGTGTGCGATCAGTTTGGGGAGTGTGCGATCAGTTTGGGGAGTGTGGGATCAGTTTGGGAGTGTGGGATCAGTGTGGGGACTGTGGGATCAGTTTGTGGACTGTGGGATCAGTTTGTGGAGTGTGGGATCAGTTTGTGGAGTGTGGGATCAGTTTGGGGAGTGTGGGATCAGTTTGGGGAGTGTGGGATCAGTTTGGGGAGTGTGCGATCAGTTTGGGGAGTGTGGGATCAGTTTGTGGAGTGTGGGATCAGTTTGGGGAGTGTGGGATCCGTTTGGGGAGTGTGCGATCAGTTTGGGGAGTGTGCGATCAGTTTGGGGAGTGTGGGATCAGTTTGGGAGTGTGGGATCAGTTTGTGGAGTGTGGGATCAGTGTGGGGACTGTGGGATCAGTTTGTGGACTGTGGGATCAGTTTGTGGAGTGTGGGATCAGTTTGTTGAGTGTGGGATCAGTTTGGGGAGTGTGGGATCAGTTTGGGGAGTGTGGGATCAGTTTGGGGAGTGTGCGATCAGTTTGGGGAGTGTGGGATCAGTTTGGGGAGTGTGGGATCAGTTTGGGGAGTGTGGGATCAGTTTGTGGAGTGTGGGATTAGTGTGGGGACTGTGGGATCAGTTTGTGGAGTGTGGGATCAGTTTGGGGAGTGTGGGATCAGTTTGTGGACTGTGGGATCATTTTGGGGAGTGTTGGATCAGTTTGGGGAGTGTGGGATCATTTTGGGGAGTGTGGGATCAGTTTGTGGAGCGTGGGATCAGTTTGTGGAGCGTGGGATCAGTTTGTGGAGTGTGGGATCAGTTTGTGGAGTGTGGGAACAGTTTGTCGAGTGTGGGATCAGTTTGGGGAGTGTGGGATCCGTTTGTGGAGTGTGGGATCAGTTTGTGGAGTGTGCGATCAGTTTGGGGAGTGAGGGACCAGTTTGGGGAGTGTGGGATCAGTGTGGGGACTGTGGGATCAGTTTGTGGAGCGTGGAATCAGTTTGTGGAGCCTGGGATCAGTTTGCGGAGTGTGGGATCAGTTTGGGGAGTGTGGGATCAGTTTGTGGAGTGTGGGATCAGTGTGGGGAATGTGGGATCAGTTTGTGGAGTGTGGGATCAGTTTGGGGAGTGTGGGATCAGTTTGTGGAGTGTGGGGACTGTGGGATCAGTTTGTGGAGTGTGGGATCAGTGTGGGGACTGTGGGATCAGTGTGTGGAGTGTGGGATCAGTTTCGGGAGTGTGGGATCAGTTTGGGGAGTGTGGGATCAGTTTGGGGAGTGTGGGATCAGTTTGGGGAGTGTGGGATCAGTGTGGGGACTGTGGGATCAGTTTGTGGAGTGTGGGATCAGTTTGGGGAGTGTGGGATCAGTTTGGGGAGTGTGGGATCAGTTTGGGGACTGTGGGATCAGTTTGTGGACTGTGGGATCAGTTTGGGGAGTGTGGGATCAGTTTGGGGAGTGTGGGATCAGTTTGGGGAGTGTGGGATTAGTGTGGGGACTGTGGGATCAGTTTGTGGAGTGTGGGATCAGTTTGGGGAGTGTGGGATCATTTTGGGGAGCGTGGGATCAGTTTGTGGAGCGTGGGATCAGTTTGTGGAGCGTGGGATCAGTTTGTGGAGTGTGGGATTAGTGTGGGGACTGTGGGATCAGTTTGTGGAGTGTGGGATCAGTTTGGGGAGTGTGGGATCATTTTGGGGAGCGTGGGATCAGTTTGTGGAGCGTGGGATCAGTTTGTGGAGCGTGGGATCAGTTTGTGGAGTGTGGGATTAGTGTGGGGACTGTGGGATCAGTTTGTGGAGTGTGGGATCAGTTTGGGGAGTGTGGGATCAGTTTGTGGACTGTGGGATCATTTTGGGGAGTGTTGGATCAGTTTGGGGAGTGTGGGATCATTTTGGGGAGCGTGGGATCAGTTTGTGGAGCGTGGGATCAGTTTGTGGAGCGTGGGATCAGTTTGTGGAGTGTGGGATCAGTTTGTAGAGTGTGGGATCAGTTTGGGGAGTGTGGGATCAGTTTGTGGAGTGTGGGATCAGTTTGTGGAGTGTGCGATCAGTTTGGGGAGTGTGGGATCAGTTTGGGGAGTGTGGGATCAGTTTGGGGTGTCTGGGATCAGTTTGTGGAGTGTGGGATCAGTTTGTGGAGCGTGGGATCGGTTTGTGGAGCGTGGGATCGGTTTGTGGAGCGTGGGATCGGTTTGGGGACTGTGGGATCAGTTTGGGGACTGTGGGATCAGTTTGGGGAGTGTGGGATCAGTTTGTGGAGTGTGGGATCAGTTTGTGGAGTGTGGGATCAGTTTGTGGAGTGTGCGATCAGTTTGGGGAGTGTGCGATCAGTTTGGGGAGTGTGGGATCAGTTTGGGGAGTGTGGGATCATTTTGTGGAGTGTGGGATCAGTGTGGGGAATGTGGGATCAGTTTGTGGAGTGTGGGATCAGTTTGGGGAGTGTGGGATCAGTTTGGGGAGTGTGGGATCAGTTTGGGGACTGGGGGATCAGTTTGTGGAGTGTGGGATCAGTTTGTGGAGTGTGGGATCAGTTTGGGGAGTGTGGGATCAGTTTGGGGAGTGTGGGATCAGTTTGTGGAGTGTGGGATCAGTTTGTGGAGTGTGCGATCAGTTTGGGGAGTGTGGGATCAGTTTGGGGAGTGTGGGATCAGTTTGGGGAGTGTGGGATCAGTGTGGGGAATGTGGGATCAGTTTGTGGAGTGTGGGATCAGTTTGGGGAGTGTGGGATCAGTTTGTGGAGCGTGGGATCAGTTTGGGGACTGTGGGATCAGTTTGTGGAGTGTGGGATCAGTTTGTGGAGTGTGGGATCAGTTTGGGGAGTCTGGGATCAGTTTGGGGAGTGTGGGATCAGTTTGTGGAGTGTGCGATCAGTTTGGGGAGTGTGCGATCAGTTTGGGGAGTGTGGGATCAGTTTGGGAGTGTGGGATTAGTGTGGGGACTGTGGGATCAGTTTGTGGACTGTGGGATCAGTTTGTGGAGTGTGGGATCAGTTTGTGGAGTGTGGGATCAGTTTGGGGAGTGTGGGATCAGTTTGGGGAGTGTGGGATCAGTTTGGGGAGTGTGCGATCAGTTTGGGGAGTGTGGGATCAGTTTGGGGAGTGTGGGATCAGTTTGTGGAGTGTGGGATTAGTGTGGGGACTGTGGGATCAGTTTGTGGAGTGTGGGATCAGTTTGGGGAGTGCGGGATCAGTTTGTGGACTGTGGGATCATTTTGGGGAGTGTTGGATCAGTTTGGGGAGTGTGGGATCATTTTGGGGAGTGTGGGATCAGTTTGTGGAGCGTGGGATCAGTTTGTGGAGCGTGGGATCAGTTTGTGGAGTGTGGGATCAGTTTGTGGAGTGTGGGATCAGTTTGTCGAGTGTGGGTTCAGTTTGGGGAGTGTGGGATCCGTTTGTGGAGTGTGGGATCAGTTTGTGGAGTGTGCGATCAGTTTGGGGACTGTGGGACCAGTTTGGGGAGTGTGGGATCAGTGTGGGGACTGTGGGATCAGTTTGTGGAGCGTGGAATCAGTTTGTGGAGCCTGGGATCAGTTTGCGGAGTGTGGGATCAGTTTGGGGAGTGTGGGATCAGTTTGTGGAGTGTGGGATCAGTGTGGGGAATGTGGGATCAGTTTGTGGAGTGTGGGATCAGTTTGGGGAGTGTGGGATCAGTTTGTGGAGTGTGGGGACTGTGGGATCAGTTTGTGGAGTGTGGGGACTGTGGGATCAGTTTGTGGAGTGTGGGATCAGTTTGGGGAGTGTGGGATCAGTTTGGGGAGTGTGGGATCAGTTTGGGGAGTGTGGGATCAGTGTGGGGACTGTGGGATCAGTTTGTGGAGTGTGGGATCAGTTTGGGGAGTGTGGGATCAGTTTGGGGAGTGTGGGATCAGTTTGGGGAGTGTGGGATCAGTTTGGGGACTGTGGGATCAGTTTCTGGACTGTGGGATCAGTTTGGGGAGTGTGGGATCAGTTTGGGGAGTGTGGGATCAGTTTGGGGAGTGTGGGATTAGTGTGGGGACTGTGGGATCAGTTTGTGGAGTGTGGGATCAGTTTGGGGAGTGTGGGATCAGTTTGTGGACTGTGGGATCATTTTGGGGAGTGTTGGATCAGTTTGGGGAGTGTGGGATCATTTTGGGGAGAGTGGGATCAGTTTGTGGAGCGTGGGATCAGTTTGTGGAGCGTGGGATCAGTTTGTGGAGTGTGGGATCAGTTTGTGGAGTGTGGGATCAGTTTGGGGAGTGTGGGATCAGTTTGGGGAGTGTGGGATCAGTTTGTGGAGTGTGCGATCAGTTTGGGGAGTGTGGGATCAGTTTGGGGAGTGTGGGATCAGTTTGGGGTGTCTGGGATCAGTTTCTGGAGTGTGGGATCAGTGTGGGGACTGTGGGATCAGTTTGTGGAGCGTGGGATCGGTTTGTGGAGCGTGGGATCAGTTTGGGGACTGTGGGATCAGTTTGGGGAGTGTGGGATCAGTTTGTGGAGTGTGGGATCAGTTTGTGGAGTGTGGGATCAGTTTGTGGAGTGTGGGATCAGTTTGTGGAGTGTGCGATCAGTTTGGGGAGTGTGCGATCAGTTTGGGGAGTGTGGGATCAGTTTGGGGAGTGTGGGATCAGTTTGTGGAGTGTGGGATCAGTGTGGGGAATGTGGGATCAGTTTGTGGAGTGTGGGATCAGTTTGGGGAGTGTGGGATCAGTTTGTGGAGTGTGGGATCAGTTTGGGGACTGGGGGATCAGTTTGTGGAGTGTGCGATCAGTTTGGGGAGTGTGGGATCAGTTTGGGGAGTGTGGGATCAGTTTGTGGAGTGTGGGATCAGTTTGGGGACTGGGGGATCAGTTTGTGGAGTGTGCGATCAGTTTGTGGAGTGTGGGATCAGTTTGTGGAGCGTGGGATCAGTTTGGGGACTGTGGGATCAGTTTGTGGTGTGTGGGATCAGTTTGGGGAGTGTGGGATCAGTTTGGGGAGTGTGGGATCAGTTTGGGGACTGGGGGATCAGTTTGTGGAGTGTGCGATCAGTTTGGGGAGTGTGGGATCAGTTTGGGGAGTGTGGGATCAGTTTGGGGAGTGTGGGATCAGTTTGTGGAGTGTGGGATCAGTGTGGGTACTGTGGGATCAGTTTGGGGAGTGTGGGATCAGTTTGGGGAGTGTGGGATCAGTTTGTGGAGTGTGGGATCAGTTTGTGGAGTGTGCGATCAGTTTGGGGAGTGTGGGATCAGTTTGGGGAGTGTGGGATCAGTTTGGCGAGTGTGGGATCAGTTTGTGGAGTGTGGGATCAGTGTGGGGACTCTGGGATCAGTTTGGGGAGTGTGGGATCAGTTTGGGGAGTGTGGGATCAGTTTGGGGAGTGTGGGATCAGTTTGGGGAGTGTGGGATCAGTTTGGGGATTGGGGGATCAGTTTGTGGAGTGTCCGATCAGTTTGGGGAGTGTGGGATCAGTTTGGGGAGTGTGGGATCAGTCTGTGCAGTGTGGGATCAGTGTGGGGACTGTGGGATCAGTTTGTGGAGTTTGGGATCAGTTTGGGGAGTGTGGGATCAGTTTGGGGAGTGTGGGATCAGTTTGGGGAGTGTGGGATCAGTTTGGGGACTGTGGGATCAGTTTGTGGACTGTGGGATCAGTTTGGGGAGGGTGGGATCAGTTTGGGGACTGTGGGATCAGTTTGGGGGAGTGTGGGATCAGTTTGTGGAGTGTGGGATCAGTTTGCGGACTGTGCGATCAGTTTGTGGAGTGTGGGGTCGGTTTGTGGTGTGTGGGATCAGTTTGGGGAGTGTGGGATCAGTTTGTGGAGTGTGGGATCAGTTTGGGGACTGTGGGATCAGATTGGGGACTGTGGGATCAGTTTGTGGAATGTGGGATCAGTTTGTGGAGTGTGGGATCAGTTTGGGGAGTGTGGGAACAGTTTGGGGAGTGTGGGATCAGTTTGGGGAGTGTGCGATCAGTTTGGGGAGTGTGGGATCAGTTTGGGGAGTGTGGGATCAGATTGTGGAGAGTGGGATCAGTGTGGGGACTGTGGGATCAGTTTGTGGAGTGTGGGATCAGATTGTGGAGAGTGGGATCAGTGTGGGGACTGTGGGATCAGTTTGGGGAGTGTGGGATCAGTTTGGGGAGTGTGGGATCAGTTTGTGGACTGTGGGATCAGTTTGGGGAGTGTTGGATCAGTTTGGGGAGTGTGGGATCAGTCTGGGGAGTGTGGGATCAGTTTGGGGAGTGTGGGATCAGTTTGGGGAGTGTGG
This sequence comes from Hypanus sabinus, assembly GCF_030144855.1. NCBI lineage: Eukaryota > Metazoa > Chordata > Chondrichthyes > Myliobatiformes > Dasyatidae > Hypanus > Hypanus sabinus. The sequence goes on along the minus strand of NW_026781235.1, from coordinate 78,235 downwards.
GATCAGTTTGTGGAGTGTGGGATCAGTGTGGGGAATGTGGGATCAGTTTGTGGAGTGTGGGATCAGTTTGGGGAGTGTGGGATCAGTTTGTGGAGTGTGGGATCAGTTTGGGGACTGGGGGATCAGTTTGTGGAGTGTGCGATCAGTTTGGGGAGTGTGGGATCAGTTTGGGGAGTGTGGGATCAGTTTGTGGAGTGTGGGATCAGTTTGGGGACTGGGGGATCAGTTTGTGGAGTGTGCGATCAGTTTGTGGAGTGTGGGATCAGTTTGTGGAGCGTGGGATCAGTTTGGGGACTGTGGGATCAGTTTGTGGAGTGTGGGATCAGTTTGGGGAGTGTGGGATCAGTTTGGGGACTGTGGGATCAGTTTGGGGACTGGGGGATCAGTTTGTGCAGTGTGCGATCAGTTTGGGGAGTGTGGGATCAGTTTGGGGAGTGTGGGATCAGTTTGTGGAGTGTGGGATCAGTGTGGGGACTGTGGGATCAGTTTGGGGAGTGTGGGATCAGTTTGGGGAGTGTGGGATCAGTTTGTGGAGTGTGGGATCAGTTTGTGGAGTGTGCGATCAGTTTGGGGAGTGTGGGATCAGTTTGGGGAGTGTGGGATCAGTTTGGGGAGTGTGGGATCAGTTTGTGGAGTGTGGGATCAGTGTGGGGACTGTGGGATCAGTTTGGGGAGTGTGGGATCAGTTTGGGGAGTGTGGGATCAGTTTGGGGATTGTGGGATCAGTTTGTGGAGTGTGGGATCAGTTTGGGGACTGGGGGATGAGTTTGTGGAGTGTGCGATCAGTTTGGGGAGTGTGGGATCAGTTTGGGGAGTGTGGGATCAGTTTGTGGAGTGTGGGATCAGTGTGGGGACTGTGGGATCAGTTTGTGGAGTTTGGGATCAGTTTGGGGAGTGTGGGATCAGTTTGGGGAGTGTGGGATCAGTTTGGGGAGTGTGGGATCAGTTTGGGGACTGTGGGATCAGTTTGTGGACTGTGGGATCAGTTTGGGGAGTGTGGGATCAGTTTGGGGATTGTGGGATCAGTTTGTGGAGTGTGGGGTCAGTTTGGGGACTGGGGGATCAGTTTGTGGACTCTGGGATCAGTTTCTGGAGTGTGGGATCAGTTTGGGGACTGTGGGATCAGTTTGGGGGAGTGTGGGATCAGTTTGTGGAGTGTGGGATCAGTTTGCGGACTGTGCGATCAGTTTGTGGAGTGTGGGGTCGGTTTGTGGTGTGTGGGATAAGTTTGGGGAGTGTGGGATCAGTTTGTGGAGTGTGGGATCAGTTTGGGGACTGTGGGATCAGATTGGGGACTGTGGGATCAGTTTGTGGAATGTGGGATCAGTTTGTGGAGTGTGGGATCAGTTTGGGGAGTGTGGGAACAGTTTGGGGAGTGTGGGATCAGTTTGGGAAGTGTGCGATCAGTTTGGGGAGTGTGGGATCAGTTTGGGGAGTGTGGGATCAGATTGTGGAGAGTGGGATCAGATTGTGGAGAGTGGGATCAGTGTGGGGACTGTGGGATCAGTTTGTGGAGTGTGGGATCAGTTTGGGGAGTGTGGGATCAGTTTGTGGACTGTGGGATCAGTTTGGGGAGTGTTGGATCAGTTTGGGGAGTGTGGGATCATTTTGGGGAGTGTGGGATCAGTTTGTGGAATGTGGGATCAGTTTGTGGAGCGTGGGATCAGTTTGGGGACTGTGGGATCAGTTTGTGGAGTGTGGGATCAGTTTGTGGAGTGTGGGATCAGTTTGGGGAGTGTGGGATCAGTTTGTGGAGTGTGCGATCAGTTTGTGGAGTGTGCGATCAGTTTGGGGAGTGTGGGATCAGTTTGGGGAGTGTGGGATCAGTTTGGGGAGTGTGGGATCAGTTTGTGGAGTGTGGGATCAGTGTGGGGACTGTGGGATCAGTTTGTGGACTGTGGGATCAGTTTGTGGAGTGTGGGATCAGTTTGTGGAGTGTGGGATCAGTTTGGGGAGTGTGGGATCAGTTTGGGGAGTGTGGGATCAGTTTGTGGAGTGTGGGATCAGTTTGGGGAGTGTGGGATCAGTGTGGGGACTGTGGGATCAGTTTGTGGAGTGTGGGATCAGTTTGGGGAGTGTGGGATCAGTTTGTGGACTGTGGGATCATTTTGGGGAGTGTTGGATCAGTGTCGGGAGTGTGGGATCATTTTGGGGAGTGTGGGATCAGTTTGTGGAGCGTGGGATCAGTTTGTGGAGTGTGGGATCAGTTTGTGGAGTGTGGGATCAGTTTGTGGAGTGTGGGATCAGTTTGGGGAGTGTGGGATCAGTTTGGGGAGCGTGGGATCAGTTTGGGGAGTGTGCGATCAGTTTGTGGAGTGTGCGATCAGTTTGGGGTGTGTGGGATCAGTTTGGGGAGTGTGGGATCAGTTTGGGGAGTGTGGGATCAGTGTGGGGACTGTGGGATCAGTGTGGGGACTGTGGGATCAGTTTGTGGAGCGTGGGATCAGTTTGGGGACTGTGGGATCAGTTTGTGGAGTGTGGGATCAGTTTGTGGAGTGTGGGATCAGTTTGTGGAGTGTGGGATCAGTTTGGGGAGTGTGGGATCAGTTTGTGGAGTGTGCGATCAGTTTGGGGAGTGTGGGATCAGTTTGGGGAGTGTGGGATCAGTTTGTGGACTGTGGGATAAGTGTGGGGACTGTGGGATCAGTTTGTGGACTGTGGGATCAGTTTCGGGAGTGTAGGATCAGTTTGTGGAGTGTGGGATCAGTTTGGGGACTGGGGGATCAGTTTGTGGAGTGTGCGATCAGTTTGGGGAGTGTGGGATCAGTTTGGGGAGTGTGGGATCAGTTTGGGGACTGGGGGTTCAGTTTGTGGAGTGTGCGATCAGTTTGGGGACTGTGCGGTCAGTTTGTGGAGTGTGGGATCAGTTTTGGGGACTGTGCGGTCAGTTTGGGGAGTGTGGGATCAGTTTGTGGAGTGTGGGATCAGTTTGTGGAGTGTGGGATCAGTTTGGGGAGTGTGGGATCAGTTTGGGGAGTGTGGGATCAGTTTGGGGACTGGGGGATCAGTTTGTGGAGTGTGCGATCAGTTTGGGGAGTGTGGGATCAGTTTGGGGAGTGTGGGATCAGTTTGTGGAGTGTGGGATCAGTGTGGGGACTGTGGGATCAGTTTGTGGAGTTTGGGATCAGTTTGGGGAGTGTGGGATCAGTTTGGGGAGTGTGGGATCAGTTTGGGGAGTGTGGGATCAGTGTGGGGACTGTGGGATCAGTTTGTGGACTGTGGGATCAGTTTGGGGAGTGTGGGATCAGTTTGGGGATTGTGGGATCAGTTTGTGGAGTGTGGGGTCAGTTTGGGGAGTGTGGGATCAGTTTGTGGACTCTGGGATCAGTTTCTGGAGTGTGGGATCAGTTTGGGGACTGTGGGATCAGTTTGGGGGAGTGTGGGATCAGTTTGTGGAGTGTGGGATCAGTTTGCGGACTGTGCGATCAGTTTGTGGAGTGTGGGGTCGGTTTGTGGTGTGTGGGATCGGTTTGGGGAGTGTGGGATCAGTTTGTGGAGTGTGGGATCAGTTTGGGGACTGTGGGATCAGATTGGGGACTGTGGGATCAGTTTGTGGAATGTGGGGATCAGTTTGTGGAGTGTGGGATCAGTTTGGGGAGTGTGGGAACAGTTTGGGGAGTGTGGGATCAGTTTGGGGAGTGTGCGATCAGTTTGGGGAGTGTGGGATCAGTTTGGGGAGTGTGGGATCAGATTGTGGAGAGTGGGATCAGATTGTGGAGAGTGGGATCAGTGTGGGGACTGTGGGATCAGTTTGTGGAGTGTGGGATCAGTTTGGGGGAGTGTGGGATCAGTTTGTGGAGTTTGGGATCAGTTTGGGGAGTGTGGGATCAGTTTGGGGAGTGTGGGATCAGTTTGGGGAGTGTGGGATCAGTTTGGGGACTGTGGGATCAGTTTGTGGACTGTGGGATCAGTTTGGGGAGTGTGGGATCAGTTTGGGGATTGTGGGATCAGTTTGTGGAGTGTGGGGTCAGTTTGGGGACTGGGGGATCAGTTTGTGGACTCTGGGATCAGTTTCTGGAGTGTGGGATCAGGTTTGGGGACTGTGGGATCAGTTTGGGGGAGTGTGGGATCAGTTTGTGGAGTGTGGATCAGTTTGCGGACTATGCGATCAGTTTGCGGACTGTGCGATCAGTTTGTGGAGTGTGGGGTCGGTTTGTGGTGTGTGGGATCAGTTTGGGGAGTGTGGGATCAGTTTGTGGAGTGTGGGATCAGTTTGGGGACTGTGGGATCAGATTGGGGACTGTGGGATCAGTTTGTGGAATGTGGGATCAGTTTGTGGAGTGTGGGATCAGTTTGGGGAGTGTGGGAACAGTTTGGGGAGTGTGGGATCAGTTTGGGGAGTGTGCGATCAGTTTGGGGAGTGTGGGATCAGTTTGGGGAGTGTGGGATCAGATTGTGGAGAGTGGGATCAGATTGTGGAGAGTGGGATCAGTGTGGGGACTGTGGGATCAGTTTGTGGAGTGTGGGATCAGTTTGGGGAGTGTGGGATCAGTTTGTGGACTGTGGGATCAGTTTGGGGAGTGTTGGATCAGTTTGGGGAGTGTGGGATCATTTTGGGGAGTGTGGGATCAGTTTGTGGAGTGTGGGATCAGTTTGCGGAGCGTGGGATCAGTTTGGGGACTGTGGGATCAGTTTGTGGAGTGTGGGATCAGTTTGTGGAGTGTGGGATCAGTTTGGGGAGTGTGGGATCAGTTTGGGGAGTGTGGGATCAGTTTGGGGAGTGTGGGATCAGTTTGTGGAGTGTGCGATCAGTTTGGGGAGTGTGCGATCAGTTTGGGGAGTGTGGGATCAGTTTGGGGAGTGTGGGATCAGTTTGTGGAGTGTGGGATCAGTGTGGGGACTGTGGGATCAGTTTGTGGACTGTGGGATCAGTTTGTGGAGTGTGGGATCAGTTTGTGGAGTGTGGGATCAGTTTGGGGAGTGTGGGATCAGTTTGGGGAGTGTGGGATCAGTTTGTGGAGTGTGGGATCAGTTTGGGGAGTGTGGGATCAGTGTGGGGGACTGTGGGATCAGTTTGTGGAGTGTGGGATCAGTTTGGGGAGTGTGGGATCAGTTTGTGGACTGTGGGATCATTTTGGGGAGTGTTGGATCAGTGTCGGGAGTGTGGATCATTTTGGGGAGTGTGGGATCAGTTTGTGGAGCGTGGGATCAGTTTGTGGAGTGTGGGATCAGTTTGTGGAGTGTGGGATCAGATTGTGGAGTGTGGGATCAGTTTGGGGAGTGTGGGATCAGTTTGGGGAGTGTGGGATCAGTTTGGGGAGTGTGCGATCAGTTTGTGGAGTGTGCGATCAGTTTGGGGAGTGTGGGATCAGTTTGGGGAGTGTGGGATCAGTTTGGGGAGTGTGGGATCAGTGTGGGGACTGTGGGATCAGTGTGGGGACTGTGGGATCAGTTTGTGGAGCGTGGGATCAGTTTGGGGACTGTGGGATCAGTTTGAGGAGTGTGGGATCAGTTTGTGGAGTGTGGGATCAGTTTGTGGAGTGTGGGATCAGTTTGGGGAGTGTGGGATCAGTTTGTGGAGTGTGCGATCAGTTTGGGGAGTGTGGGATCAGTTTGGGGAGTGTGGGATCAGTTTGTGGACTGTGGGATCAGTGTGGGGACTGTGGGATCAGTTTGTCGACTGTGGGATCAGTTTCGGGAGTGTAGGATCAGTTTGTGGAGTGTGGGATCAGTTTGGGGACTGGGGGATCAGTTTGTGGAGTGTGCGATCAGTTTGGGGAGTGTGGGGATCAGTTTGGGGAGTGTGGGATCAGTTTGGGGACTGGGGGTTCAGTTTGTGGAGTGTGCGATCAGTTTGGGGACTGTGGCGGGTCAGTTTGTGGAGTGTGGGATCAGTTTGGGGACTGTGCGGTCAGTTTGGGGAGTGTGGGATCAGTTTGTGGAGTGTGGGATCAGTTTGTGGAGTGTGGGATCAGTTTGGGGAGTGTGGGATCAGTTTGGGGAGTGTGGGATCAGTTTGTGGAGTGTGGGATCAGTGTGGGGAATGTGGGATCCGTTTGTGGAGTGTGGGATCAGTTTGGGGAGTGTGGGATCAGTTTGTGGAGTGTGGGGACTGTGGGATCAGTTTGTGGAGTGTGGGGACTGTGGGATCAGTTTGTGGAGTGTGGGATCAGTTTGGGGAGTGTGGGATCAGTTTGGGGAGTGTGGGATCAGTTTGGGGAGTGTGGGATCAGTTTGGGGAGTGTGGGATCAGTGTGGGGACTGTGGGATCAGTTTGTGGAGTGTGGGATCAGTTTGTGGAGTGTGGGATCAGTTTGGGGAGTGTGGGATCAGTTTGGGGAGTGTGGGATCAGTTTGGGGAGTGTGGGATCAGTTTCTGGACTGTGGGATCAGTTTGGGGAGTGTGGGATCAGTTTGGGGAGTGTGGGATCAGTTTGGGGAGTGTGGGATTAGTGTGGGGACTGTGGGATCAGTTTGTGGAGTGTGGGATCAGTTTGGGGAGTGTGGGATCAGTTTGTGGACTGTGGGATCATTTTGGGGAGTGTTGGATCAGTTTGGGGAGTGTGGGATCATTTTGGGGAGAGTGGGATCAGTTTGTGGAGCGTGGGATCAGTTTGTGGAGCGTGGGATCAGTTTGTGGAGTGTGGGATCAGTTTGTGGAGTGTGGGATCAGTTTGGGGAGTGTGGGATCAGTTTGGGGAGTGTGGGATCAGTTTGTGGAGTGTGCGATCAGTTTGGGGAGTGTGGGATCAGTTTGGGGAGTGTGGGATCAGTTTGGGGGTGTCTGGGATCAGTTTGTGGAGTGTGGGATCAGTGTGGGGACTGTGGGATCAGTTTGTGGAGCGTGGGATCGGTTTGTGGAGCGTGGGATCAGTTTGGGGACTGTGGGATCAGTTTGGGGAGTGTGGGATCAGTTTGTGGAGTGTGGGATCAGTTTGTGTGGGATCAGTTTGTGGAGTGTGGGATCAGTTTGTGGAGTGTGCGATCAGTTTGGGGAGTGTGCGATCAGTTTGGGGAGTGTGGATCAGTTTGGGGAGTGTGGGATCAGTTTGTGGAGTGTGGGATCAGTGTGGGGAATGTGGGATCAGTTTGTGGAGTGTGGGATCAGTTTGGGGAGTGTGGGATCAGTTTGTGGAGTGTGGGATCAGTTTGGGGACTGGGGGATCAGTTTGTGGAGTGTGGGATCAGTTTGGGGAGTGTGGGATCAGTTTGGGGAGTGTGGGATCAGTTTGTGGAGTGTGGGATCAGTTTGGGGACTGGGGGATCAGTTTGTGGAGTGTGCGATCAGTTTGTGGAGTGTGGGATCAGTTTGTGGAGCGTGGGATCAGTTTGGGGACTGTGGGATCAGTTTGTGGAGTGTGGGATCAGTTTGGGGAGTGTGGATCAGTTTGGGGACTGGGGGATCAGTTTGTGGAGTGTGCGATCAGTTTGGGGAGTGTGGGATCAGTTTGGGGAGTGTGGGATCAGTTTGGGGAGTGTGGGATCAGTTTGTGGAGTGTGGGATCAGTGTGGGGACTGTGGGATCAGTTTGGGGAGTGTGGGATCAGTTTGGGGAGTGTGGGATCAGTTTGTGGAGTGTGGGATCAGTTTGTGGAGTGTGCGATCAGTTTGGGGAGTGTGGGATCAGTTTGGGGAGTGTGGGATCAGTTTGGCGAGTGTGGGATCAGTTTGTGGAGTGTGGGATCAGTGTGGGGACTCTGGGATCAGTTTGGGGAGTGTGGGATCAGTTTGGGGAGTGTGGGATCAGTTTGGGGAGTGTGGGATCAGTTTGTGGAGTGTGGGATCAGTTTGGGGACTGGGGGATCAGTTTGTGGAGTGTCCGATCAGTTTGGGGAGTGTGGGATCAGTTTGGGGACTGTGGGATCAGTCTGTGCAGTGTGGGATCAGTGTGGGGACTGTGGGATCAGTTTGTGGAGTTTGGGATCAGTTTGGGGAGTGTGGGATCAGTTTGGGGAGTGTGGGATCAGTTTGGGGAGTGTGGATCAGTTTGGGGACTGTGGGATCAGTTTGTGGACTGTGGGATCAGTTTGGGGAGTGTGGGATCAGTTTGGGGATTGTGGGATCAGTTTGTGGAGTGTGGGGTCAGTTTGGGGAGTGTGGGATCAGTTTGGGGAGTGTGGGATCAGTTTGGGGACTGTGGGATCAGTTTGTGGACTGTGGGATCAGTTTGGGGAGTGTGGGATCAGTTTGGGGAGTGTGGGATCAGTTTGTGGACTGTGGGATCAGTGTGGGGACTGTGGGATCAGTTTGTGGACTGTGGGATCAGTTTCGGGAGTGTAGGATCAGTTTGTGGAGTGTGGGATCAGTTTGGGGACTGGGGGATCAGTTTGTGGAGTGTGCGATCAGTTTGGGGAGTGTGGGATCAGTTTGGGGAGTGTGGGATCAGTTTGGGGACTGGGGGTTCAGTTTGTGGAGTGTGCGATCAGTTTGGGGACTGTGCGGTCAGTTTGTGGAGTGTGGGATCAGTTTGGGGACTGTGCGGTCAGTTTGGGGAGTGTGGGATCAGTTTGTGGAGTGTGGGATCAGTTTGTGGAGTGTGGGATCAGTTTGGGGAGTGTGGGATCAGTTTGGGGAGTGTGGGATCAGTTTGTGGAGTGTGGGATCAGTGTGGGGAATGTGGGATCAGTTTGTGGAGTGTGGGATCAGTTTGGGGAGTGTGGGATCAGTTTGTGGAGTGTGGGGACTGTGGGATCAGTTTGTGGAGTGTGGGGACTGTGGGATCAGTTTGTGGAGTGTGGGATCAGTTTGGGGAGTGTGGGATCAGTTTGGGGAGTGTGGGATCAGTTTGGGGAGTGTGGGATCAGTTTGGGGAGTGTGGGATCAGTTTGGGGAGTGTGGGATCAGTGTGGGGACTGTGGGATCAGTTTGTGGAGTGTGGGATCAGTTTGGGGAGTGTGGGATCAGTTTGGGGAGTGTGCGGTCAGTTTGTGGAGTGTGGGATCAGTTTGGGGACTGTGCGGTCAGTTTGGGGAGTGTGGGATCAGTTTGGGGAGTGTGGGATTAGTGTGGGGACTGTGGGATCAGTTTGTGGAGTGTGGGATCAGTTTGGGGAGTGTGGGATCAGTTTGTGGACTGTGGGATCATTTTGGGGAGTGTTGGATCAGTTTGGGGAGTGTGGGATCATTTTGGGGAGAGTGGGATCAGTTTGTGGAGAGTGGGATCAGTTTGTGGAGCGTGGGATCAGTTTGTGGAGTGTGGGATCAGTTTGTGGAGTGTGGGATCAGTTTGGGGAGTGTGGGATCAGTTTGGGGAGTGTGGGATCAGTTTGGGGACTGGGGGATCAGTTTGTGGAGTGTGCGATCAGTTTGGGGAGTGTGGGATCAGTTTGGGGAGTGTGGGATCAGTTTGGGGAGTGTGGGATCAGTTTGTGGAGTGTGGGATCAGTGTGGGGACTGTGGGATCAGTTTGGGGAGTGTGGGATCAGTTTGGGGAGTGTGGGATCAGTTTGTGGAGTGTGGGATCAGTTTGTGGAGTGTGCGATCAGTTTGGGGAGTGTGGGATCAGTTTGGGGAGTGTGGGATCAGTTTGGCGAGTGTGGGATCAGTTTGTGGAGTGTGGGATCAGTGTGGGGACTCTGGGATCAGTTTGGGGAGTGTGGGATCAGTTTGGGGAGTGTGGGATCAGTTTGGGGAGTGTGGGATCAGTTTGTGGAGTGTGGGATCAGTTTGGGGACTGGGGGATCAGTTTGTGGAGTGTCCGATCAGTTTGGGGAGTGTGGGATCAGTTTGGGGAGTGTGGGATCAGTCTGTGCAGTGTGGGATCAGTGTGGGGACTGTGGGATCAGTTTGTGGAGTTTGGGATCAGTTTGGGGAGTGTGGGATCATTTTGGGGAGTGTGGGATCAGTTTGGGGAGTGTGGGATCAGTTTGGGGACTGTGGGATCAGTTTGTGGACTGTGGGATCAGTTTGGGGAGTGTGGGATCAGTTTGGGGATTGTGGGATCAGTTTGTGGAGTGTGGGGTCAGTTTGGGGAGTGTGGGATCAGTTTGGGGAGTGTGGGATCAGTTTGGGGACTGTGGGATCAGTTTGTGGACTGTGGGATCAGTTTGGGGAGTGTGGGATCAGTTTGGGGAGTGTGGGATCAGTTTGTGGACTGTGGGATCAGTGTGGGGACTGTGGGATCAGTTTGTGGACTGTGGGATCAGTTTCGGGAGTGTAGGATCAGTTTGTGGAGTGTGGGATCAGTTTGGGGACTGGGGGATCAGTTTGTGGAGTGTGCGATCAGTTTGGGGAGTGTGGGATCAGTTTGGGGAGTGTGGGATCAGTTTGGGGACTGGGGGTTCAGTTTGTGGAGTGTGCGATCAGTTTGGGGACTGTGCGGTCAGTTTGTGGAGTGTGGGATCAGTTTGGGGACTGTGCGGTCAGTTTGGGGAGTGTGGGATCAGTTTGTGGAGTGTGGGATCAGTTTGTGGAGTGTGGGATCAGTTTGGGGAGTGTGGGATCAGTTTGGGGAGTGTGGGATCAGTTTGTGGAGTGTGGGATCAGTGTGGGGAATGTGGGATCAGTTTGTGGAGTGTGGGATCAGTTTGGGGAGTGTGGGATCAGTTTGTGGAGTGTGGGGACTGTGGGATCAGTTTGTGGAGTGTGGGGACTGTGGGATCAGTTTGTGGAGTGTGGGATCAGTTTGGGGAGTGTGGGATCAGTTTGGGGAGTGTGGGATCAGTTTGGGGAGTGTGGGATCAGTTTGGGGAGTGTGGGATCAGTGTGGGGACTGTGGGATCAGTTTGTGGAGTGTGGGATCAGTTTGGGGAGTGTGGGATCAGTTTGGGGAGTGTGGGATCAGTTTGGGGACTGTGGGATCAGTTTCTGGACTGTGGGATCAGTTTGGGGAGTGTGGGATCAGTTTGGGGAGTGTGGGATCAGTTTGGGGAGTGTGGGATTAGTGTGGGGACTGTGGGATCAGTTTGTGGAGTGTGGGATCAGTTTGGGGAGTGTGGGATCAGTTTGTGGACTGTGGGATCATTTTGGGGAGTGTTGGATCAGTTTGGGGAGTGTGGGATCATTTTGGGGAGAGTGGGATCAGTTTGTGGAGCGTGGGATCAGTTTGTGGAGCGTGGGATCAGTTTGTGGAGTGTGGGATCAGTTTGTGGAGTGTGGGATCAGTTTGGGGAGTGTGGGATCAGTTTGGGGAGTGTGGGATCAGTTTGTGGAGTGTGCGATCAGTTTGGGGAGTGTGGGATCAGTTTGGGGAGTGTGGGATCAGTTTGGGGTGTCTGGGATCAGTTTGTGGAGTGTGGGATCAGTGTGGGGACTGTGGGATCAGTTTGTGGAGCGTGGGATCGGTTTGTGGAGCGTGGGATCAGTTTGGGGACTGTGGGATCAGTTTGGGGAGTGTGGGATCAGTTTGTGGAGTGTGGGATCAGTTTGTGGAGTGTGGGATCAGTTTGTGGAGTGTGGGATCAGTTTGTGGAGTGTGCGATCAGTTTGGGGAGTGTGCGATCAGTTTGGGGAGTGTGGGATCAGTTTGGGGAGTGTGGGATCAGTTTGTGGAGTGTGGGATCAGTGTGGGGAATGTGGGATCAGTTTTTGGAGTGTGGGATCAGTTTGGGGAGTGTGGGATCAGTTTGTGGAGTGTGGGATCAGTTTGGGGACTGGGGGATCAGTTTGTGGAGTGTGCGATCAGTTTGGGGAGTGTGGGATCAGTTTGGGGAGTGTGGGATCAGTTTGTGGAGTGTGGGATCAGTTTGGGGACTGGGGGATCAGTTTGTGGAGTGTGCGATCAGTTTGTGGAGTGTGGGATCAGTTTGTGGAGCGTGGGATCAGTTTGGGGACTGTGGGATCAGTTTGTGGAGTGTGGGATCAGTTTGGGGAGTGTGGGATCAGTTTGGGGAGTGTGGGATCAGTTTGGGGACTGGGGGATCAGTTTGTGGAGTGTGCGATCAGTTTGGGGAGTGTGGGATCAGTTTGGGGAGTGTGGGATCAGTTTGGGGAGTGTGGGATCAGTTTGTGGAGTGTGGGATCAGTGTGGGGACTGTGGGATCAGTTTGGGGAGTGTGGGATCAGTTTGGGGAGTGTGGGATCAGTTTGTGGAGTGTGGGATCAGTTTGTGGAGTGTGCGATCAGTTTGGGGAGTGTGGGATCAGTTTGGGGAGTGTGGGATCAGTTTGGCGAGTGTGGGATCAGTTTGTGGAGTGTGGGATCAGTGTGGGGACTCTGGGATCAGTTTGGGGAGTGTGGGATCAGTTTGGGGAGTGTGGGATCAGTTTGGGGAGTGTGGGATCAGTTTGTGGAGTGTGGGATCAGTTTGGGGACTGGGGGATCAGTTTGTGGAGTGTCCGATCAGTTTGGGGAGTGTGGGATCAGTTTGGGGAGTGTGGGATCAGACTGTGCAGTGTGGGATCAGTGTGGGGACTGTGGGATCAGTTTGTGGAGTTTGGGATCAGTTTGGGGAGTGTGGGATCAGTTTGGGGAGTGTGGGATCAGTTTGGGGAGTGTGGGATCAGTTTGGGGACTGTGGGATCAGTTTGTGGACTGTGGGATCAGTTTGGGGAGTGTGGGATCAGTTTGGGGATTGTGGGATCAGTTTGTGGAGTGTGGGGTCAGTTTGGGGACTGGGGGATCAGTTTGTGGACTCTGGGATCAGTTTCCGGAGTGTGGGATCAGTTTGGGGACTGTGGGATCAGTTTGGGGGAGTGTGGGATCAGTTTGTGGAGTGTGGGATCAGTTTGCGGACTGTGCGATCAGTTTGTGGAGTGTGGGGTCGGTTTGTGGTGTGTGGGATCAGTTTGGGGAGTGTGGGATCAGTTTGTGGAGTGTGGGATCAGTTTGGGGACTGTGGGATCAGATTGGGGACTGTGGGATCAGTTTGTGGAATGTGGGATCAGTTTGTGGAGTGTGGGATCAGTTTGGGGAGTGTGGGAACAGTTTGGGGAGTGTGGGATCAGTTTGGGGAGTGTGCGATCAGTTTGGGGAGTGTGGGATCAGTTTGGGGAGTGTGGGATCAGATTGTGGAGAGTGGGATCAGTGTGGGGACTGTGGGATCAGTTTGTGGAGTGTGGGATCAGTTTGGGGAGTGTGGGATCAGTTTGTGGACTGTGGGATCAGTTTGGGGAGTGTTGGATCAGTTTGGGGAGTGTGGGATCAGTTTGGGGAGTGTGGGATCAGTTTGGGGAGTGTGGGATCAGTTTGTGGAGTGTGGGATCAGTGTGGGGAATGTGGGATCAGTTTGTGGAGTGTGGGATCAGTTTGGGGAGTGTGGGATCAGTTTGTGGAGTGTGGGATCAGCTTTGGGACTGGGGGATCAGTTTGTGGAGTGTGCGATCAGTTTGGGGAGTGTGGGATCAGTTTGGGGAGTGTGGGATCAGTTTGTGGAGTGTGGGATCAGTTTGGGGACAGGGGGATCAGTTTGTGGAGTGTGCGATCAGTTGGTGGAGTGTGGGATCAGTTTGTGGAGCGTGGGATCAGTTTGGGGACTGTGGGATCAGTTTGTGGAGTGTGGGATCAGTTTGGGGAGTGTGGGATCAGTTTGGGGAGTGTGGGATCAGTTTGGGGACTGGGGGATCAGTTTGTGGAGTGTGCGATCAGTTTGGGGAGTGTGGGATCAGTTTGGGGAGTGTGGGATCAGTTTGGGGAGTGTGGGATCAGTTTGTGGAGTGTGGGATCAGTGTGGGGACTGTGGGATCAGTTTGGGGAGTGTGGGATCAGTTTGGGGAGTGTGGGATCAGTTTGTGGAGTGTGGGATCAGTTTGTGGAGTGTGCGATCAGTTTGGGGAGTGTGGGATCAGTTTGGGGAGTGTGGGATCAGTTTGGGGAGTGTGGGATCAGTTGTGGGATCAGTGTGGGGACTGTGGGATCAGTTTGGGGAGTGTGGGATCAGTTTGGGGAGTGTGGGATCAGTTTGGGGAGTGTGGGATCAGTTTGTGGAGTGTGGGATCAGTTTGGGGACTGGGGGATCAGTTTGTGGAGTGTGCGATCAGTTTGGGGAGTGTGGGATCAGTTTGGGGAGTGTGGGATCAGTTTGTGGAGTGTGGGATCAGTGTGGGGGACTGTGGGATCAGTTTGTGGAGTTTGGGATCAATTTGGGGAGTGTGGGATCAGTTTGGGGAGTGTGGGATCAGTTTGGGGAGTGTGGGATCAGTTTGGGACTGTGGATCAGTTTTGTGGACTGTGGGATCAGTTTGGGGAGTGTGGGATCAGTTTGGGATTGTGGGATCAGTTTGTGGAGTGTGGGGGTCAGTTTGGGACTGTGGGGATCAGTTTGTGGACTCTGGGATCAGTTTTGGAGTGTGGGATCAGTTTGGGGACTGTGGGATCAGTTTGGGGGAGTGTGGGATCAGTTTGTGGAGTGTGGGATCAGTTTGCGGACTGTGCGATCAGTTTGTGGAGTGTGGGGTCGGTTTGTGGAAGTTGTGGGATCAGTTTGGGAGTGTGGATCAGTTTGTGGAGTGTGGGATCAGTTTGGGGACTGTGGGATCAGATTGGGGACTGTGGGATCAGTTTGTGGAGTGTGGGATCAGTTTGGGGAGTGTGGATCAGTTTGGGGAGTGTGGAACAGTTTGGCGAGTGTGGGATCAGTTTGGGGAGTGTGCGATCAGTTTGGGAGTGTGGGATCAGTTTGGGGAGTGTGGGATCAGATTGTGAGAGTGGGATCAGATTGTGGAGAGTGGGATCAGTGTGGGGACTGTGGGATCAGTTTGTGGAGTGTGGGATCAGTTTGGGGAGTGTGGGATCAGTTTGTGGAGTGTGGGATCAGTTTGGGAGTGTGGATCAGTTTGTGGAGTGTGGGATCAGTTTGGGGAGTGTGGGATCAGTTTGGGAGTGTGGGATCAGTTTGGGAGCTGTGGGATCAGTTTGTGGGACTGTGGGATCAGTTTGTGGAGTGTGGGATCAGTTTGTGGAGTGTGGGATCAGTTTGGGAGTGTGGGATCAGTTTGGGGATGTGGGATCAGTTTGTGGAGTGTGGGATCAGTTTGTGGAGTGTGGGATCAGTTTGGGGAGTGTGGGATCAGTTTGGGGAGTGTGGGATCAGTTGTGGAGGTGGGATCAGTTTGGGGACTGTGGGATCAGTTTGTGGAGTGTGGATCAGTTTGTGGAGTGTGGGATCAGTTTGGGTGGGAGTGTGGGGGGATCAGTTTGTGGAGTGTGGGATCAGTTTGGGGAGTGTGGGATCAGTTTGGGGACGATCTGTTGGGAGTGTGGATCAGTTTGGGAGTGTGGGATCAGTTGTGGACTGTGGATCATTTTGGGGAGTGTTGGATCAGTGTCGGGAGTGTGGATCATTTTGGGAGTGTGGGATCAGTTTGTGGAGCGTGGGATCAGTTTGTGGAAGTGTGGGATCAGTTTGTGGAGTGTGGGATCAGTTTGTGGAGTGTGGGATCAGTTTGGGGAGTGTGGGATCAGTTTGGGGAGTGTGGGATCAGTTTGGGAGTGTGCGATCAGTTTGGGGAGTGTGGATCAGTTTGGGGAGTGTGTGGATCAGATTGTGGAGAGTGGGATCAGTTTGTGGAGAGTGGATCAGTGTGGGGCTGTGGGATCAGTTTGTGGAGTGTGGGATCAGTTTGGGGAGTGTGGATCAGTTGTGGAGTGTGGGATCAGTTTGGGGAGTGTTGGATCAGTTTGGGGAGTGTGGGATCAGTTTGGGGAGTGTGGGATCAGTTTGTGGAGTGTGGGATCAGTTGTGGAGCTGTGGATCAGTTTGGGAGTGTGGGATCAGTTTGTGGAGTGTGGGATCAGTTTGTGGAGCTGTGGGATCAGTTGTGGAGTGTGGATCAGTTTTGTGGAGTGTGGGATCAGTTTGTGGAGTGTGGGATCAGTTTGGGGAGTGTGGGATCAGTTTGTGGAGTGTGGGAGTAGTGGGGTGTGGGATCAGTGTGGACTGTGGGAGTCAGTTGTGGACTGTGGATCAGTTTGTGGAGTGTGGATCAGTTTGTGGAGTGTGGGATCAGTTTGGGGAGTGTGGGATCAGTTTGGGAGTGTGGATCAGTTGGGAGTGTGGGATCAGTTGTGGAGTGATCATTGAGTGTTGGACAGTGTCATTGTGGGAGTGTGGATCAGTTTGGGAGTGTGGATCAGTTTGGGAGTGTGGGATCAGTTTGGGGAGTGTGGATCAGTTTGTGGAGTGTGGGATCAGTTTGTGGAGTGTGGATCAGTTTGTGAGTGTGGGATCAGTTTGTGGAGTGTGGATCAGTTTGGGGAGTGTGGATCAGTTTGGGGAGTGTGGGATCAGTTTGTGGAGTGTGCGATCAGTTTGTGGAGTGTGCGATCAGTTTGGGGAGTGTGGGATCAGTTTGGTGAGTGTGGGATCAGTTGAGTGGATCAGTGACTGGGATCAGTGTGGGAGTGTGGGATCAGTTTGTGGAGCGTGGGATCATTTGGGGACTGTGGATCAGTTTGTGGAGTGTGGGATCAGTTTGTGGATGTGGGATCAGTTTGGGGAGTGTGGGATCAGTTTGTGGATAGTGTGGATCAGTTTGGAGTGTGGACTGTTGGGATCAGTTGTGACTGTGGGATCAGGTGACTGTGGATCAGTTTGGGGACTGTGGGATCAGTTTGGAGTGTGGGACTGTGGGATCAGTTTGTGGAGTTGTGGACTGTGGGATCAGTTTGTGGTTGTGGGATCAGTTTGGGAGTGTGGGATCAGTTTGGTGGAGTGTGGGATCAGTTTGGGAGTGTGGGATCAGTTGAGTGATCAGTGATCAGTTTGGGGAGTGTGGGATCAGTTTGGGAGTGTGGATCAGTTTGGGGAGTGTGGGATCAGTTTGGGGAGTGTGGGATCAGTTTGGGGAGTGTGGGATCAGTTTGGGAGGAGTGTGGGATCAGTTTGGAGTGTGGATCAGTTTGGAGTGGGATCAGTTTGGGGAGTGTGGGATCAGTTTGTGGAGTGTGGATCAGTGTGGACTGTGGGATCAGTTTGTGGACTGTGGGATCAGTTTGTGGGACTGTGGATCAGTTGTGGAGTGTGGGATCAGTTTGTGGAGTGTGGGATCAGTTTGTGGATCAGTTGGGGGTTGTGGGATCAGTGTGGGACTGTGGAGTTTGTGTGGGATCAGTTTGGGGAGTGTGGGATCAGTTTGTGGACTGTGGGATCATTTTGGGGAGTGTTGGATCAGTGTCGGGAGTGTGGGATCATTTTGGGGAGTGTGGGATCAGTTTGTGGAGCGTGGGATCAGTTTGTGGAGTGTGGGATCAGTTTGTGGAGTGTGGGATCAGTTTGTGGAGTGTGGATCAGTTTGGGGAGTGTGGGATCAGTTTGGGGAGTGTGGATCAGTTTGGGGAGTGTGCGATCAGTTTGTGGAGTGTGCGATCAGTTTGGGAGTGTGGGATCAGTTTGGGGAGTGTGGGATCAGTTTGGGGAGTGTGGGATCAGTGTGGGGACTGTGGGATCAGTGTGGGGACTGTGGGATCAGTTTGTGGAGCGTGGGATCAGTTTGGGGACTGTGGGATCAGTTTGTGGAGTGTGGGATCAGTTTGTGGAGTGTGGGATCAGTTTGGGGAGTGTGGGATCAGTTTGTGGAGTGTGCGATCAGTTTGGGGAGTGTGGGATCAGTTTGGGGAGTGTGGATCAGTTTGTGGACTGTGGGATCAGTGTGGGGACTGTGGGATCAGTTTGTGGACTGTGGGATCAGTTTCGGGAGTGTAGGATCAGTTTGTGGAGTGTGGGATCAGTTTGTGGAGTGTGGGGACTGTGGGATCAGTTTGTGGAGTGTGGGGACTGTGGGATCAGTTTGTGGAGTGTGGGATCAGTTTGGGGAGTGTGGGATCAGTTTGGGGAGTGTGGGATCAGTTTGGTGGGAGTGTGGGATCAGTTTGGGGAGTGTGGGATCAGTGTGGGGACTGTGGGATCAGTTTGTGGAGTGTGGGATCAGTTTGGGGAGTGTGGGATCAGTTTGGGGAGTGTGGGATCAGTTTGGGGAGTGTGGGATCAGTTTGGGGACTGTGGGATCAGTTTCTGGACTGTGGGATCAGTTTGGGGAGTGTGGGATCAGTTTGGGGAGTGTGGGATCAGTTTGGGAGTGTGGGATTAGTGTGGGGACTGTGGGATCAGTTTGTGGAGTGTGGGATCAGTTTGGGGAGTGTGGGATCAGTTTGTGGACTGTGGGATCATTTTGGGGAGTGTTGGATCAGTTTGGGGAGTGTGGGATCATTTTGGGGAGAGTGGGATCAGTTTGTGGAGCGTGGGATCAGTTTGTGGAGCGTGGGATCAGTTTGTGGAGTGTGGGATCAGTTTGTGGAGTGTGGATCAGTTTGGGGAGTGTGGGATCAGTTTGGGGAGTGTGGGATCAGTTTGTGGAGTGTGCGATCAGTTTGGGGAGTGTGGGATCAGTTTGGGGAGTGTGGGATCAGTTTGGGGTGTCTGGGATCAGTTTGTGGAGTGTGGGATCAGTGTGGGGACTGTGGATCAGTTTGTGGAGCGTGGATCGGTTTGTGGAGCGTGGGATCAGTTTGGGGACTGTGGGATCAGTTTGGGGAGTGTGGGATCAGTTTGTGGAGTGTGGGATCAGTTTGTGGAGTGTGGGATCAGTTTGTGAGTGTGGGATCAGTTTGTGGAGTGTGCGATCAGTTTGGGGAGTGTGCGATCAGTTTGGGGAGTGTGGGATCAGTTTGGGGAGTGTGGGATCAGTTTGTGGAGTGTGGGATCAGTGTGGGGAATGTGGGATCAGTTTTTGGAGTGTGGGATCAGTTTGGGGAGTGTGGGATCAGTTTGTGGAGTGTGGGATCAGTTTGGGGACTGGGGGATCAGTTTGTGGAGTGTGCGATCAGTTTGGGGAGTGTGGGATCAGTTTGGGGAGTGTGGGATCAGTTTGTGGAGTGTGGGATCAGTTTGGGACTGGGGGATCAGTTTGTGGAGTGTGCGATCAGTTTGTGGAGTGTGGGATCAGTTTGTGGAGCGTGGGATCAGTTTGGGGACTGTGGGATCAGTTTGTGGAGTGTGGGATCAGTTTGGGGAGTGTGGGATCAGTTTGGGGAGTGTGGGATCAGTTTGGGGACTGGGGGATCAGTTTGTGGAGTGTGCGATCAGTTTGGGGAGTGTGGGATCAGTTTGGGGAGTGTGGGATCAGTTTGGGGAGTGTGGGATCAGTTTGTGGAGTGTGGGATCAGTTGTGGGGACTGTGGGATCAGTTTGGGGAGTGTGGGATCAGTTTGGGGAGTGTGGGATCAGTTTGTGGAGTGTGGGATCAGTTTGTGGAGTGTGCGATCAGTTTGGGGAGTGTGGGATCAGTTTGGGGAGTGTGGGATCAGTTTGGCGAGTGTGGGATCAGTTTGTGGAGTGTGGGATCAGTGTGGGGACTCTGGGATCAGTTTGGGGAGTGTGGGATCAGTTTGGGGAGTGTGGGATCAGTTTGGGGAGTGTGGGATCAGTTTGTGGAGTGTGGGATCAGTTTGGGTGGACTGGGGGATCAGTTTGTGGAGTGTCCGATCAGTTTGGGGAGTGTGGGATCAGTTTGGGGAGTGTGGGATCAGTCTGTGCAGTGTGGGATCAGTGTGGGGACTGTGGGATCAGTTTGTGGAGTTTGGGATCAGTTTGGGGAGTGTGGGATCAGTTTGGGGAGTGTGGGATCAGTTTGGGGAGTGTGGGATCAGTTTGGGGACTGTGGGATCAGTTTGTGGACTGTGGGATCAGTTTGGGGAGTGTGGGATCAGTTTGGGGATTGTGGGATCAGTTTGTGGAGTGTGGGGTCAGTTTGGGGACTGGGGGATCAGTTTGTGGACTCTGGATCAGTTTCTGGAGTGTGGGATCAGTTTGGGGACTGTGGGATCAGTTTGGGGGAGTGTGGGATCAGTTTGTGGAGTGTTGGATCAGTTTGCGGACTGTGCGATCAGTTTGTGGAGTGTGGGGTCGGTTTGTGGTGTGTGGGATCAGTTTGGGGAGTGTGGGATCAGTTTGTGGAGTGTGGGATCAGTTTGGGGACTGTGGGATCAGATTGGGGGACTGTGGGATCAGTTTGTGGAATGTGGGATCAGTTTGTGGAGTGTGGATCAGTTTGGGGAGTGTGGGAACAGTTTGGGGAGTGTGGGATCAGTTTGGGGAGTGTGCGATCATTTTGGGGAGTGTGGGATCAGTTTGGGGAGTGTGGGATCAGATTGTGGAGAGTGGGATCAGTGTGGGGACTGTGGGATCAGTTTGTGGAGTGTGGGATCAGTATGGGGAGTGTGGGATCAGTTTGTGGACTGTGGGATCAGTTTGGGGGAGTGTTGGATCAGTTTGGGGAGTGTGGGATCAGTTTGGGGAGTGTGGGATCAGTTTGGGGAGTGTGGGATCAGTTTGTGGAGTGTGGGATCAGTGTGGGGAATGTGTGATCAGTTTGTGGAGTGTGGGATCAGTTTGGGGAGTGTGGGATCAGTTTGTGGAGTGTGGGATCAGTTTGGGGACTGGGGGATCAGTTTGTGGAGTGTGCGATCAGTTTGGGGAGTGTGGGATCAGTTTGGGGGAGTGTGGGATCAGTTTGTGGAGTGTGGGATCAGTTTGGTGACTGGGGGTCAGTTTGTGGAGTGTGCGATCAGTTTGTGGAGTGTGGGATCAGTTTGTGGAGCGTGGGATCAGTTTGGGGACTGTGGGATCAGTTTGTGGAGTGTGGGATCAGTTTGGGAGTGTGGGATCAGTTTGGGGAGTGTGGGATCAGTTTGGGGACTGGGGGATCAGTTTGTGGAGTGTGCGATCAGTTTGGGGAGTGTGGGATCAGTTTGGGGAGTGTGGGATCAGTGTGGGGAGTGTGGGATCAGTTTGTGGAGTGTGGGATCAGTGTGGGGACTGTGGGATCAGTTTGGGGAGTGTGGGATCAGTTTGGGGAGTGTGGGATCAGTTTGTGGAGTGTGGATCAGTTTGTGGAGTGTGCGATCAGTTTGGGGAGTGTGGGATCAGTTTGGGGAGTGTGGGATCAGTTTGGGGAGTGTGGGATCAGTTTGTGGAGTGTGGGATCAGTGTGGGGACTGTGGGATCAGTTTGGGGAGTGTGGGATCAGTTTGGGGAGTGTGGGATCAGTTTGGGGAGTGTGGGATCAGTTTGTGGAGTGTGGGATCAGTTTGGGGACTGGGGGATCAGTTTGTGGAGTGTGCGATCAGTTTGGGGAGTGTGGGATCAGTTTGGGGAGTGTGGGATCAGTTTGTGGAGTGTGGGATCAGTGTGGGGACTGTGGGATCAGTTTGTGGAGTTTGGGATCAGTTTGGGGAGTGTGGGATCAGTTTGGGGAGTGTGGGATCAGTTTGGGGAGTGTGGGATCAGTTTGGGGACTGTGGGATCAGTTTGTGGACTGTGGGATCAGTTTGGGGAGTGTGGGATCAGTTTGGGGATTGTGGGATCAGTTTGTGGAGTGTGGGGTCCGTTTGGGGACTGGGGGATCAGTTTGTGGACTCTGGGATCAGTTTCTGGAGTGTGGGATCAGTTTGGGGACTGTGGGATCAGTTTGGGGGAGTGTGGGATCAGTTTGTGGAGTGTGGGATCAGTTTGCGGACTGTGCGATCAGTTTGTGGAGTGTGGGGTCGGTTTGTGGTGTGTGGGATCAGTTTGGGGAGTGTGGGATCAGTTTGTGGAGTGTGGGATCAGTTTGGGGACTGTGGGATCAGATTGGGGACTGTGGGATCAGTTTGTGGAATGTGGGATCAGTTTGTGGAGTGTGGGATCAGTTTGGGGAGTGTGGGAACAGTTTGGGGAGTGTGGGATCAGTTTGGGGAGTGTGCGATCAGTTTGGGGAGTGTGGGATCAGTTTGGGGAGTGTGGGATCAGATTGTGGAGAGTGGGATCAGATTGTGGAGAGTGGGATCAGTGTGGGGACTGTGGGATCAGTTTGTGGAGTGTGGGATCAGTTTGGGGAGTGTGGGATCAGTTTGTGGACTGTGGGATCAGTTTGGGGAGTGTTGGATCAGTTTGGGGAGTGTGGGATCATTTTGGGGAGTGTGGGATCAGTTTGTGGAGTGTGGGATCAGTTTGTGGAGCGTGGGATCAGTTTGGGGACTGTGGGATCAGTTTGTGGAGTGTGGGATCAGTTTGTGGAGTGTGGGATCAGTTTGGGGAGTGTGGGATCAGTTTGTGGAGTGTGGGATCAGTTTGTGGAGTGTGCGATCAGTTTGGGGAGTGTGGGATCAGTTTGGGGAGTGTGGGATCAGTTTGGGGAGTGTGGGATCAGTTTGTGGAGTGTGGGATCAGTGTGGGGACTGTGGGATCAGTTTGTGGACTGTGGGATCAGTTTGTGGAGTGTGGGATCAGTTTGTGGAGTGTGGGATCAGTTTGTGGAGTGTGGGATCAGTTTGGGGAGTGTGGGATCAGTGTGGGGACTGTGGGATCAGTTTGTGGAGTGTGGGATCAGTTTGGGGAGTGTGGGATCAGTTTGTGGACTGTGGGATCATTTTGGGGAGTGTGGGATCAGTTTGTGGAGCGTGGGATCAGTTTGTGGAGTGTGGGATCAGTTTGTGGAGTGTGGGATCAGTTTGTGGAGTGTGGGATCAGTTTGGGGAGTGTGGGATCAGTTTGGGGAGTGTGGGATCAGTTTGGGGAGTGTGCGATCAGTTTGTGGAGTGTGCGATCAGTTTGGGGAGTGTGGGATCAGTTTGGGGAGTGTGGGATCAGTTTGGGGAGTGTGGGATCAGTGTGGGGACTGTGGGATCAGTGTGGGGACTGTGGGATCAGTTTGTGGAGCGTGGGATCAGTTTGGGGAGTGTGGGATTAGTGTGGGGACTGTGGGATCAGTTTGTGGAGTGTGGGATCAGTTTGGGGAGCGTGGGATCAGTTCGTGGACTGTGGGATCATTCTGGGGAGTGTTGGATCAGTTTGGGGAGTGTGGGATCATTTTGGGGAGAGTGGGATCAGTTTGTGGAGCGTGGGATCAGTTTGTGGAGCGTGGGATCAGTTTGTGGAGTGTGGGATCAGTTTGTGGAGTGTGGGATCAGTTTGGGGAGTGTGGGATCAGTTTGGGGAGTGTGGGATCAGTTTGTGGAGTGTGCGATCAGTTTGGGGAGTGTGGGATCAGTTTGGGGAGTGTGGGATCAGTTTGGGGTGTCTGGGATCAGTTTGTGGAGTGTGGGATCAGTGTGGGGACTGTGGGATCAGTTTGTGGAGCGTGGGATCGGTTTGTGGAGCGTGGGATCAGTTTGGGGACTGTGGGATCAGTTTGGGGAGTGTGGGATCAGTTTGTGGAGTGTGGGATCAGTTTGTGGAGTGTGGGATCAGTTTGTGGAGTGTGGGATCAGTTTGTGGAGTGTGCGATCAGTTTGGGGAGTGTGCGATCAGTTTGGGGAGTGTGGGATCAGTTTGGGGAGTGTGGGATCAGTTTGTGGAGTGTGGGATCAGTGTGGGGAATGTGGGATCAGTTTTTGGAGTGTGGGATCAGTTTGGGGAGTGTGGGATCAGTTTGTGGAGTGTGGGATCAGTTTGGGGACTGGGGGATCAGTTTGTGGAGTGTGCGATCAGTTTGGGGAGTGTGGGATCAGTTTGGGGAGTGTGGGATCAGTTTGTGGAGTGTGGGATCAGTTTGGGGACTGGGGGATCAGTTTGTGGAGTGTGCGATCAGTTTGTGGAGTGTGGGATCAGTTTGTGGAGCGTGGGATCAGTTTGGGGACTGTGGGATCAGTTTGTGGAGTGTGGGATCAGTTTGGGGAGTGTGGGATCAGTTTGGGGAGTGTGGGATCAGTTTGGGGACTGGGTGATCAGTTTGTGGAGTGTGCGATCAGTTTGGGGAGTGTGGGATCAGTTTGGGGAGTGTGGGATCAGTTTGGGGAGTGTGGGATCAGTTTGTGCAGTGTGGGATCAGTGTGGGGACTGTGGGATCAGTTTGGGGAGTGTGGGATCAGTTTGGGGAGTGTGGGATCAGTTTGTGGAGTGTGGGATCAGTTTGTGGAGTGTGCGATCAGTTTGGGGAGTGTGGGATCAGTTTGGGGAGTGTGGGATCAGTTTGGCGAGTGTGGGATCAGTTTGTGGAGTGTGGGATCAGTGTGGGGACTCTGGGATCAGTTTGGGGAGTGTGGGATCAGTTTGGGGAGTGTGGGATCAGTTTGGGGAGTGTGGGATCAGTTTGTGGAGTGTGGGATCAGTTTGGGGACTGGGGGATCAGTTTGTGGAGTGTCCGATCAGTTTGGGGAGTGTGGGATCAGTTTGGGGAGTGTGGGATCAGTCTGTGCAGTGTGGGATCAGTGTGGGGACTGTGGGATCAGTTTGTGGAGTTTGGGATCAGTTTGGGGAGTGTGGGATCAGTTTGGGGAGTGTGGGATCAGTTTGGGGAGTGTGGGATCAGTTTGGGGACTGTGGGATCAGTTTGTGGACTGTGGGATCAGTTTGGGGAGTGTGGGATCAGTTTGGGGATTGTGGGATCAGTTTGTGGAGTGTGGGGTCAGTTTGGGGACTGGGGGATCAGTTTGTGGACTCTGGGATCAGTTTCTGGAGTGTGGGATCAGTTTGGGGACTGTGGGATCAGTTTGGGGGAGTGTGGGATCAGTTTGTGGAGTGTTGGATCAGTTTGCGGACTGTGCGATCAGTTTGTGGAGTGTGGGGTCGGTTTGTGGTGTGTGGGATCAGTTTGGGGAGTGTGGGATCAGTTTGTGGAGTGTGGGATCAGTTTGGGGACTGTGGGATCAGATTGGGGACTGTGGGATCAGTTTGTGGAATGTGGGATCAGTTTGTGGAGTGTGGGATCAGTTTGGGGAGTGTGGGAACAGTTTGGGGAGTGTGGGATCAGTTTGGGGAGTGTGCGATCAGTTTGGGGAGTGTGGGATCAGTTTGGGGAGTGTGGGATCAGATTGTGTAGAGTGGGATCAGTGTGGGGACTGTGGGATCAGTTTGTGGAGTGTGGGATCAGTTTGGGGAGTGTGGGATCAGTTTGTGGACTGTGGGATCAGTTTGGGGAGTGTTGGATCAGTTTGGGGAGTGTGGGATCAGTTTGGGGAGTGTGGGATCAGTTTGGGGAGTGTGGGATCAGTTTGTGGAGTGTGGGATCAGTTTGTGGAGTGTGGGATCAGTGTGGGGAATGTGGGATCAGTTTGTGGAGTGTGGGATCAGTTTGGGGAGTGTGGGATCAGTTTGTGGAGTGTGGGATCAGTTTGGGGACTGGGGGATCAGTTTGTGGAGTGTGCGATCAGTTTGGGGAGTGTGGGATCAGTTTGGGGAGTGTGGGATCAGTTTGTGGAGTGTGGGATCAGTTTGGGGACTGGGGGATCAGTTTGTGGAGTGTGCGATCAGTTTGTGGAGTGTGGGATCAGTTTGTGGAGCGTGGGATCAGTTTGGGGACTGTGGGATCAGTTTGTGGAGTGTGGGATCAGTTTGGGGAGTGTGGGATCAGTTTGGGGAGTGTGGGATCAGTTTGGGGACTGGGGGATCAGTTTGTGGAGAGTGCGATCAGTTTGGGGAGTGTGGGATCAGTTTGGGGAGTGTGGGATCAGTTTGGGGAGTGTGGGATCAGTTTGTGGAGTGTGGGATCAGTGTGGGGACTGTGGGATCAGTTTGGGGAGTGTGGGATCAGTTTGGGGAGTGTGGGATCAGTTTGTGGAGTGTGGGATCAGTTTGTGGAGTGTGCGATCAGTTTGGGGAGTGTGGGATCAGTTTGGGGAGTGTGGGATCAGTTTGGGGAGTGTGGGATCAGTTTGTGGAGTGTGGGATCAGTGTGGGGACTGTGGGATCAGTTTGGGGAGTGTGGGATCAGTTTGGGGAGTGTGGGATCAGTTTGGGGAGTGTGGGATCAGTTTGTGGACTGTGGGATCAGTTTGGGGACTGGGGGATCAGTTTGTGGAGTGTGCGATCAGTTTGGGGAGTGTGGGATCAGTTTGGGGAGTGTGGGATCAGTTTGTGGAGTGTGGGATCAGTGTGGGGACTGTGGGATCAGTTTGTGGAGTTTGGGATCAGTTTGGGGAGTGTGGGATCAGTTTGGGGAGTGTGGGATCAGTTTGGGGAGTGTGGGATCAGTTTGGGGAGTGTGGGATCAGTTTGGGGACTGTGGGATCAGTTTGTGGACTGTGGGATCAGTTTGGGGAGTGTGGGATCAGTTTGGGGATTGTGGGATCAGTTTGTGGAGTGTGGGGTCAGTTTGGGGACTGGGGGATCAGTTTGTGGACTCTGGGATCAGTTTCTGGAGTGTGGGATCAGTTTGGGGACTGTGGGATCAGTTTGGGGGAGTGTGGGATCAGTTTGTGGAGTGTGGGATCAGTTTGCGGACTGTGCGATCAGTTTGTGGAGTGTGGGGTCGGTTTGTGGTGTGTGGGATCAGTTTGGGGAGTGTGGGATCAGTTTGTGGAGTGTGGGATCAGTTTGGGGACTGTGGGATCAGATTGGGGACTGTGGGATCAGTTTGTGGAATGTGGGATCAGTTTGTGGAGTGTGGGATCAGTTTGGGGAGTGTGGGAACAGTTTGGGGAGTGTGGGATCAGTTTGGGGAGTGTGCGATCAGTTTGGGGAGTGTGGGATCAGTTTGGGGAGTGTGGGATCAGATTGTGGAGAGTGGGATCAGATTGTGGAGAGTGGGATCAGTGTGGGGACTGTGGGATCTGTTTGTGGAGTGTGGGATCAGCTTGGGGAGTGTGGGATCAGTTTGTGGACTGTGGGATCAGTTTGGGGAGTGTTGGATCAGTTTGGGGAGTGTGGGATCATTTTGGGGAGTGTGGGATCAGTTTGTGGAGTGTGGGATCAGTTTGTGGAGCGTGGGATCAGTTTGGGGACTGTGGGATCAGTTTGTGGAGTGTGGGATCAGTTTGTGGAGTGTGGGATCAGTTTGGGGAGTGTGGGATCAGTTTGTGGAGTGTGGGATCAGTTTGTGGAGTGTGCGATCAGTTTGGGGAGTGTGGGATCAGTTTGGGGAGTGTGGGATCAGTTTGGGGAGTGTGGGATCAGTTTGTGGAGTGTGGGATCAGTGTGGGGACTGTGGGATCAGTTTGTGGACTGTGGGATCAGTTTGTGGAGTGTGGGATCAGTTTGTGGAGTGTGGGATCAGTTTGTGGAGTGTGGGATCAGTTTGTGGAGTGTGGGATCAGTTTGGGGAGTGTGGGATCAGTGTTGGGACTGTGGGATCAGTTTGTGGAGTGTGGGATCAGTTTGGGGAGTGTGGGATCAGTTTGTGGACTGTGGGATCATTTTGGGGAGTGTTGGATCAGTGTCGGGAGTGTGGGATCATTTTGGGGAGTGTGGGATCAGTTTGTGGAGCGTGGGATCAGTTTGTGGAGTGTGGGATCAGTTTGTGGAGTGTGGGATCAGTTTGTGGAGTGTGGGATCAGTTTGGGGAGTGTGGGATCAGTTTGGGGAGTGTGGGATCAGTTTGGGGAGTGTGCGATCAGTTTGTGGAGTGTGCGATCAGTTTGGGGAGTGTGGGATCAGTTTGGGGAGTGTGGGATCAGTTTGGGGAGTGTGGGATCAGTGTGGGGACTGTGGGATCAGTGTGGGGACTGTGGGATCAGTTTGTGGAGCGTGGGATCAGTTTGGGGGACTGTGGGATCAGTTTGTGGAGTGTGGGATCAGTTTGTGGAGTGTGGGATCAGTTTGGGGAGTGTGGGATCAGTTTGTGGAGTGTGCGATCAGTTTGGGGAGTGTGGGATCAGTTTGGGGAGTGTGGGATCAGTTTGTGGACTGTGGGATCAGTGTGGGGACTGTGGGATCAGTTTGTGGACTGTGGGATCAGTTTCGGGAGTGTAGGATCAGTTTGTGGAGTGTGGGATCAGTTTGGGGACTGGGGGATCAGTTTGTGGAGTGTGCGATCAGTTTGGGGAGTGTGGGATCAGTTTGGGGAGTGTGGGATCAGTTTGGGGACTGGGGGTTCAGTTTGTGGAGTGTGCGATCAGTTTGGGGACTGTGCGGTCAGTTTGTGGAGTGTGGGATCAGTTCGGGGACTGTGCGGTCAGTTTGGGGAGTGTGGGATCAGTTTGTGGAGTGTGGGATCAGTTTGTGGAGTGTGGGATCAGTTTGGGGAGTGTGGGATCAGTTTGGGGAGTGTGGGATCAGTTTGTGGAGTGTGCGATCAGTTTGGGGAGTGCGGGATCAGTTTGGGGAGTTTGGGATCAGTTTGGGGAGTGTGGGATCAGTTTGTGGAGTGTGGGATCAGTGTGGGGACTGTGGGATCAGTTTGTGGAGTGTGGGATCAGTTTGTGGACTGTGGGATCAGTTTGTGGAGTGTGGGATCAGTTTGTGGACTGTGGGATCAGTTTGTGGAGTGTGGGATCAGTTTGGGGACTGTGGGATCAGTTTGGGGGAGTGTGGGATCAGTTTGTGGAGTGTGGGATCAGTTTGGGGACTGTGCGATCAGTTTGTGGAGTGTGGGGTCAGTTTGTGGTGTGTGGGATCAGTTTGGGGAGTGTGGGATCAGTTTGTGGAGTGTGGGATCAGTTTGAGGACTGTGGGATCAGTTTGTGGAGTGTGGGATCAGTTTGTGGAGTGTGGGATCAGTTTGGGGAGTGTGGGATCAGTTTGTGGAGTGTGCGATCAGTATGGGGAGTGTGGGATCAGTTTGGGGAGTGTGGGATCAGTTTGTGGAGTGTGGGATCAGTGTGGGGACTGTGGGATCAGTTTGTGGAGTGTGGGATCAGTTTGGGGAGTGTGGGATCAGTTTGTGGACTGTGGGATCAGTTTGGGGAGTGTTGGATCAGTTTGGGGAGTGTGGGATCATTTTGGGGAGTGTGGGATCAGTTTGTGGAGTGTGGGATCAGTTTGTGGAGCGTGGGATCAGTTTGGGGACTGTGGGATCAGTTTGTGGAGTGTGGGATCAGTTTGTGGAGTGTGGGATCAGTTTGGGGAGTGTGGGATCAGTTTGTGGAGTGTGGGATCAGTTTGTGGAGTGTGCGATCAGTTTGGGGAGTGTGGGATCAGTTTGGGGTGTGTGGGATCAGTTTGGGGAGTGTGGGATCAGTGTGGGGACTGTGGGATCAGTTTGTGGAGTGTGGGATCAGTTTGGGGAGTGTGGGATCAGTTTGTGGAGTGTGGGATCAGTTTGGGGACTGGGGGATCAGTTTGTGGAGTGTGCGATCAGTTTGGGGAGTGTGGGATCAGTTTGGGGAGTGTGGGATCAGTTTGGGGAGTGTGGGATCAGTTTCGGGAGTGTGGGATCAGTGTGGGGACTGTGGGATCAGTTTGTGGAGTGTGGGATCAGTTTGGGGAGTGTGGGATCAGTTTGTGGAGTGTGGGATCAGTTTGGGGAGTGTGGGATCAGTTTGGGGACTGTGGGATCAGTTTGTGGACTGTGGGATCAGTTTGGGGAGTGTGGGCTCAGTTTGGGGACTGTGGGATCAGTTTGTGGACTGTGGGATCAGTTTGGGGAGTGTGGGATCAGTTTGGGGACTGGGGGATCAGTTTGTGGAGTGTGGGATCAGTTTGGGGACTGTGGGATCAGTTTGTGGACTGTGGGATCAGTTTGTGGAGTGTGGGATCAGTTTGGGGAGTGTGGGATCAGTTTGTGGAGTGTGGGGACTGTGGGATCAGTTTGTGGAGTGTGGGATCAGTGTGGGGACTGTGGGATCAGTTTGTGGAGTGTGGGATCAGTTTGGGGAGTGTGGGATCAGTTTGTGGAGTGTGGGATCAGTTTGGGGACTGGTGGATCAGTTTGTGGAGTGTGGGATCAGTGTGGGGACTGCGGGATCAGTTTGTGGAGTGTGGGATCAGTTTGTGGAGTGTGGGATCAGTTTGTGGAGTGTGCGATCAGTTTGGGGAGTGTGGGATCATTTTGGGGAGTGTGGGATCAGTTTGTGGAGTGTGGGATCAGTTTGTGGAGCGTGGGATCAGTTTGGGGACTGTGGGATCAGTTTGTGGAGTGTGGGATCAGTTTGTTGAGTGTGGGATCAGTTTGGGGAGTGTGGGATCAGTTTGGGGAGTGTGGGATCAGTTTGTGGAGTGTGCGATCAGTTTGGGGAGTGTGGGATCAGTTTGGGGTGTGTGGGATCAGTTTGGGGAGTGTGGGATCAGTGTGGGGACTGTGGGATCAGTTTGTGGAGTGTGGGATCAGTTTGGGGAGTGTGGGATCAGTTTGTGGAGTGTGGGATCAGTTTGGGGACTGGGGGATCAGTTTGTGGAGTGTGCGATCAGTTTGGGGAGTGTGGGATCAGTTTGGGGAGTGTGGGATCAGTTTGGGGAGTGTGGGATCAGTTTGTGGAGTGTGGGATCAGTGTGGGGACTGTGGGATCAGTTTGTGGAGTGTGGGATCAGTTTGGGGAGTGTGGGATCAGTTTGTGGAGTGTGGGATCACTTTGGGGAGTGTGGGATCAGTTTGGGGACTGTGGGATCAGTTTGTGGACTGTGGGATCAGTTTGGGGAGTGTGGGCTCAGTTTGGGGACTGTGGGATCAGTTTGTGGACTGTGGGATCAGTTTGGGGAGTGTGGGATCAGTTTGGGGACTGGGGGATCAGTTTGTGGAGTGTGGGATCAGTTTGGGGACTGTGGGATCAGTTTGTGGACTGTGGGATCAGTTTGTGGAGTGTGGGATCAGTTTGGGGAGTGTGGGATCAGTTTGTGGAGTGTGGGGACTGTGGGATCAGTTTGTGGAGTGTGGGATCAGTGTGGGGACTGTGGGATCAGTTTGTGGAGTGTGGGATCAGTTTGGGGAGTGTGGGATCAGTTTGTGGAGTGTGGGATCAGTTTGGGGACTGGGGGATCAGTTTGTGGAGTGTGGGATCAGTGTGGGGACTGCGGGATCAGTTTGTGGAGTGTGGGATCAGTTTGGGGAGTGTGGGATCAGTTTGGGGAGTGTGGGATCAGTTTGGGGACTGGGGGATCAGTTTGTGGAGTGTGGGATCAGTTTGGGGAGTGTGGGATCAGTTTGTGTAGTGTGGGATCAGTTTGGGGACTGGGGGATCAGTTTGTGGAGTGTGCGATCAGTTTGGGGAGTGTGGGATCAGTTTGGGGAGTGTGGGATCAGTTTGGGGAGTGTGGGATCAGTTTGGGGAGTGTGGGATCAGTTTGTGGAGTGTGGGATCAGTGTGGGGACTGTGGGATCAATTTGTGGAGTGTGGGATCAGTTTGGGGAGTGTGGGATCAGTTTGGGGAGTGTGGGATCAGTTTGGGGACTGGGGGATCAGTTTGTGGAGTGTGCGATCAGTTTCGGGAGTGTGGGATCAGTTTCGGGAGTGTGGGATCAGTTTGGGGAGTGTGGGATCAGTCTGTGGAGTGTGGGATCAGTGTGGGGACTGTGGGATCAGTTTGTGGAGTGTGGGATCAGTTTGGGGAGTGTGGGATCAGTTTGGGGAGTGTGGGATGAGTTTGGGGAGTGTGGGATCAGTTTGGGGACAGGGGGATCAGTTTGTGGAGTGTGCGATCAGTTTGGGGAGTGTGGGATCAGTTTGGGGAGTGTGGGATCAGTTTGGGGAGTGTGGGATCAGTTTGTGGAGTGTGGGATCAGTGAGGGGACTGTGGGATCAGTTTGTGGAGTGTGGGATCAGTTTGGGGAGTGTGGGATCAGTTTGTGGAGTGTGGGATCAGTTTGGGGACTGGGGGATCAGTTTGTGGAGTGTGCGATCAGTTTGGGGAGTGTGGGATCAGTTTGGGGAGTGTGGGATCAGTTTGGGGAGTGTTGGATCAGTTTGGGGAGTGTGGGATCAGTTTGGGGAGTGTGGGATCAGTGTGGGGACTGTAGGATCAGTTTGTGTAGTGTGGGATCAGTTTGGGGAGTGTGGGATCAGTTTGTGGAGTGTGGGATCAGTTTGGGGACTGTGGGATCAGTTTGTGGAGTGTGGGATCAGTTTGTGGAGTGTGGGATCAGTTTGGGGAGTGTGGGATCAGTTTGGGGAGTGTGGGATCAGTTTGGGGAGTGTGCGATCAGTTTGTGGAGTGTGCGATCAGTTTGGGGAGTGTGGGATCAGTTTGGAGAGTGTGGGATCAGTTTGGGGAGTGTGGGATCAGTGTGGGGACTGTGGGATCAGTGTGGGGACTGTGGGATCAGTTTGTGGAGCGTGGGATCAGTTTGGGGACTGTGGGATCAGTTTGTGGAGTGTGGGATCAGTTTGTGGAGTGTGGGATCAGTTTGGGGAGTGTGGGATCAGTTTGGGGAGTGTGGGATCAGTTTGTGGAGTGTGCGATCAGTTTGGGGAGTGTGGGATCAGTTTGGGGAGTGTGGGATCAGTTTGGGGAGTGTGGGATCAGTTTGTGGACTGTGGGATCAGTGTGGGGACTGTGGGATCAGTTTGTGGAGTGTGGGATCAGTTTCGGGAGTGTAGGATCAGTTGGTGGAGTGTGGGATCAGTTTGGGGACTGGGGGATCAGTTTGTGGAGTGTGCGATCAGTTTGGGGAGTGTGGGATCAGATTGGGGAGTGTGGGATCAGTTTGGGGACTGGGGGTTCAGTTTGTGGAGTGTGCGATCAGTTTGGGGACTGTGCGGTCAGTTTGTGGAGTGTGGGATCAGTTTGGGGAGTGTGGGATCAGTTTGGGGAGTGTGGGATCAGTTTGTGGAGTGTGGGATCAGTTTGTGGAGTGTGGGATCAGTTTGGGGAGTGTGGGATCAGTTTGGGGAGTGTTGGATCAGTTTGTGGAGTGTGCGATCAGTTTGGGGAGTGTGGGATCAGTTTGGGGAGTTTGGGATCAGTTTGGGGAGTGTGGGATCAGTTTGTGGAGTGTGGGATCAGTGTGGGGACTGTGGGATCAGTTTGTGGAGTGTGGGATCAGTTTGTGGACTGTGGGATCAGTTTGTGGAGTGTGGGATCAGTTTGGGGAGTGTGGGATCAGTTTGTGGACGGTGGGATCAGTTTGTGGACTGTGGGATCAGTTTGTGGAGTGTGGGATCAGTTTGGGGACTGTGGGATCAGTTTGGGGGAGTGTGGGATCAGTTTGTGGAGTGTGGGATCAGTTTGGGGACTGTGCGATCAGTTTGTGGAGTGTGGGGTCAGTTTGTGGTGTGTGGGATCAGTTTGGGGAGTGTGGGATCAGTTTGTGGAGTGTGGGATCAGTTTGAGGACTGTGGGATCAGTTTGTGGAGTGTGGGATCAGTTTGTGGAGTGTGGGATCAGTTTGGGGAGTGTGCGATCAGTTTGGGGAGTGTGCGATCAGTTTGGGGAGTGTGGGATCAGTTTGGGGAGTATAGGATCAGTTTGTGGAGTGTGGGATCAGTGTGGGGACTGTGGGATCAGTTTGTGGAGTGTGGGATCAGTTTGCGGAGTGTGGGATCAGTTTGTGGACTGTGGGATCAGTTTGGGGAGTGTTGGATCAGTTTGGGGAGTGTGGGATCATTTTCGGGAGTGTGGGATCAGTTTGTGGAGTGTGGGATCAGTTTGTGGAGCGTGGGATCAGTTTGGGGACTGTGGGATCAGTTTGTGGAGTGTGGGATCAGTTTGTGGAGTGTGGGATCAGTTTGGGGAGTGTGGGATCAGTTTGGGGAGTGTGGGATCAGTTTGTGGAGTGTGCGATCAGTTTGGGGAGTGTGGGATCAGTTTGGGGTGTGTGGGATCAGTTTGGGGAGTGTGGGATCAGTGTGGGGACTGTGGGATCAGTTTGTGGAGTGTGGGATCAGTTTGGGGAGTGTGGGATCAGTTTGTGGAGTGTGGGATCAGTTTGGGGACTGGGGGATCAGTTTGTGGAGTGTGCGATCAGTTTGGGGAGTGTGGGATCAGTTTGGGGAGTGTGGGATCAGTTTGGGGAGTGTGGGATCAGTTTGTGGAGTGTGGGATCAGTGTGGGGACTGTGGGATCAGTTTGTGGAGTGTGGGATCAGTTTGGGGAGTGTGGGATCAGTTTGTGGAGTGTGGGATCAGTTTGGGGAGTGTGGGATCAGTTTGGGGACTGTGGGATCAGTTTGTGGACTGTGGGATCAGTTTGGGGAGTGTGGGCTCAGTTTGGGGACTGTGGGATCAGTTTGTGGACTGTGGGATCAGTTTGGGGAGTGTGGGATCAGTTTGGGGACTGGGGGATCAGTTTGTGGAGTGTGGGATCAGTTTGTGGACTGTGGGATCAGTTTGTGGAGTGTGGGATCAGTTTCGGGACTGTGCGGTCAGTTTGTGGAGTGTGGGGTCAGTTTGTGGAGTGTGGGATCAGTTTGGGGAGTGTGGGATCAGTTTGTGGAGTGTGGGATCAGTTTGTGGAGTGTGGGATCAGTTTGTGGAGTGTGGGATCAGTTTGGGGAGTGTGGGATCAGTTTGGGGACAGTGGGATCAGTTTGTGGACTGTGGGATCAGTTTGGGGAGTGTGGGATCAGTTAGGGGACTGTGGGATCAGTTTGTGGACTGTGGGATAAGTTTGGGGAGTGTGGGATCAGTTTGGGGACTGGGGGATCAGTTTGTGGAGTGTGGGATCAGTTTGTGGACTGTGGGATCAGTTTGTGGAGTGTGGGATCAGTTTGGGGACTGTGGGATCAGTTTGGGGGAGTGTGGGATCAGTTTGTGGAGAGTGGGATCAGTTTGGGGACTGTGCGATCAGTTTGTGGAGTGTGGGGTCAGTTTGTGGTGTGTGGGATCAGTTTGGGAGGTGTGGGATCAGTTTGTGGAGTGTGGGATCAGTTTGGGGACTGTGGGATCAGTTTGGGGACTGTGGGATCAGTTTGTGGAGTGTGGGATCAGTTTGTGGAGTGTGGGATCAGTTTGGGGAGTGTGGGATCAGTTTGGGGAGTGTGGGATCAGTTTGGGGAGTGTGCGATCAGTTTGGGGAGTGTGCGATCAGTTTGGGGAGTGTGGGATCAGTTTGGGGAGTGTGGGGTCAGTTTGGGGAGTGTGGGATCAGTGTGGGGACTCTGGGATCAGTTTGTGGAGTGTGGGATCAGTTTGGGGAGTGTGGGATCAGTTTGTGGACTGTGGGATCAGTTTGGGGAGTGTTGGATCAGTTTGGGGAGTGTGGGATCATTTTGGGGAGTGTGGGATCAGTTTGTGGAGTGTGGGATCAGTTTGTGGAGCGTGGGATCAGTTTGGGGACTGTGGGATCAGTTTGTGGAGTGTGGGATCAGTTTGTGGATTGTGGGATCAGTTTGGGGAGTGTGGGATCAGTTTGGGGAGTGTGGAATCAGTTTGTGGAGTGTGCGATCAGTTTGGGGAGTGTGGGATCAGTTTGGGGAGTGTGGGATCAGTTTGGGGAGTGTGGGATCAGTTTGTGGAGTGTGGGATCAGTGTGGGGACTGTGGGATCAGTTTGTGGAGTGTGGGATCAGTTTGTGGAGTGTGGGATCAGTTTGTGGAGTGTGGGATCAGTTTGGGGAGTGTGGGATCAGTTTGGGGAGTGTGGGATCAGTTTGGGGAGTGTGCGATCAGTTTGGGGAGTGTGGGATCAGTTTGGGGAGTGTGGGATCAGTTTGTGGAGTGTGGGATTAGTGTGGGGACTGTGGGATCAGTTTGTGGAGTGTGGGATCAGTTTGGGGAGTGTGGGATCAGTTTGGGGAGCGTGGGATCAGTTTGTGGAGCGTGGGATCAGTTTGGGGACTGTGGGATCAGTTTGTGGAGTGTGGGATCAGTTTGTGGTGTGTGGGATCAGTTTGGGGAGTGTGGGATCAGTTTGTGGAGTGTGGGATCAGTTTGTGGAGTGTGGGATCAGTTTGGGGAGTGTGGGATCAGTTTGGGGAGTGTGGGATCAGTTTGCGGAGTGTGCGATCAGTTTGGGGAGTGTGGGATCAGTTTGGGGAGTGTGGGATCAGTTTGGGGAGTTTGGGATCAGTTTGGGGAGTGTGGGATCAGTTTGGGGAGTGTGGGATCAGTGTGGGGACTGTGGGATCAGTTTGTGGAGTGTGGGATCAGTTTGTGGACTGTGGGATCAGTTTGTGGAGTGTGGGATCAGTTTGGGGAGTGTGGGATCAGTTTGTGGACTGTGGGATCAGTTTGTGGACTGTGGGATCAGTTTGTGGAGTGTGGGATCAGTTTGTGGAGTGTGGGATCAGTTTGGGGACTGTGGGATCAGTTTGGGGGAGTGTGGGATCAGTTTGTGGAGTGTGGGATCAGTTTGGGGACTGTGCGATCAGTTTGTGGAGTGTGGGGTCAGTTTGTGGTGTGTGGGATCAGTTTGGGGAGTCTGGGATCAGTTTGTGGAGTGTGGGATCAGTTTGTGGAGTGTGGGATCAGTTTGTGGAGTGTGGGATCAGTTTGTGGAGTGTGGGATCAGTTTGTGGAGTGTGGGATCAGTTTGGGGAGTGTGGGATCAGTTTGGGGAGTGTGGGATCAGTTTGGGGAGTGTGCGATCAGTTTGGGGAGTGTGCGATCAGTTTGGGGAGTTTGGGATCAGTTTGGGGAGTGCGGGATCTGTTTGGGGAGTGTGGGATCAGTGTGGGGACTGTGGGATCAGTTTGTGGAGTGTGGGATCAGTTTGTGGACTGTGGGATCAGTTTGTGGAGTGTGGGATCAGTTTGGGAAGTGTGGGATCAGTTTGTGGACTGTGGGATCAGTTTGTGGACTGTGGGATCAGTTTGTGGAGTGTGGGATCAGTTTGGGGACTGTGGGATCAGTTTGGGGGAGTGTGGGATCAGTTTGTGGAGTGTGGGATCAGTTTGGGGACTGTGCGATCAGTTTGTGGAGTGTGGGGTCAGTTTGTGGTGTGTGGGATCAGTTTGGGGAGTGTGGGATCAGTTTGGGGAGTGTGGGATCAGTTTGGGGACTGTGGGATCAGTTTGGGGAGTGTGGGATCAGTTTGGGGACTGTGGGATCAGTTTGGGGACTGTGGGATCAGTTTGTGGAGTGTGGGATCAGTTTGTGGAGAGTGGGATCAGTTTGGGGAGTGTGGGATCAGTTTGGGGAGTGTGGGATCAGTTTGGGGAGTGTGCGATCAGTTTGGGGAGTGTGGGATCAGTTTGGGGAGTGTGGGATCAGTTTGTGGAGTGTGGGATCAGTGTGGGGACTGTGGGATCAGTTTGTGGAGTGTGGGATCAGTTTGGGGAGTGTGGGATCAGTTTGTGGACTGTGGGATCAGTTTGGGGAGTGTTGGATCAGTTTGGGGAGTGTGGGATCATTTTGGGGAGTGTGGGATCAGTTTGTGGAGTGTGGGATCAGTTTGTGGAGCGTGGGATCAGTTTGGGGACTGTGGGATCAGTTTGTGGAGTGTGGGATCAGTTTGTGGATTGTGGGATCAGTTTGGGGAGTGTGGGATCAGTTTCTGGAGTGTGGGATCAGTTTGTGGAGTGTGCGATCAGTTTGGGGAGTGTGGGATCAGTTTGGGGAGTGTGGGATCAGTTTGGGGAGTGTGGGATCAGTTTGTGGAGTGTGGGATCAGTGTGGGGACTGTGGGATCAGTTTGTGGACTGTGGGATCAGTTTGTGGAGTGTGGGATCAGTTTGTGGAGTGTGGGATCAGTTTGGGGAGTGTGGGATCAGTTTGGGGAGTGTGGGATCAGTTTGTGGAGTGTGCGATCAGTTTGGGGAGTGTGGGATCAGTTTGGGGAGTGTGGGATCAGTTTGTGGAGTGTGGGATTAGTGTGGGGACTGTGGGATCAGTTTGTGGAGTGTGGGATCAGTTTGGGGAGTGTGGGATCAGTTTGTGGAGTGTGGGATCAGTTTGTGGAGTGTGGGATCTGTTTGGGGACTGTGGGATCAGTTTGTGGAGTGTGGGATCAGTTTGTGGAGTGTGGGATCAGTTTGGGGAGTGTGGGATAAGGTTGTGGAGTGTGGGATCAGTTTGTGGAGTGTGGGATCAGTTTGGGGAGTGTGGGATCAGTTTGGGGAGTGTGGGATCAGTTTGGGGAGTGTGCGATCAGTTTGGGGAGTGTGGGATCAGTTTGGGGAGTTTGGGATCAGTTTGGGGAGTGTGGGATCAGTTTGGGGAGTGTGGGATCAGTGTGGGGACTGAGGGATCAGTTTGTGGAGTGTGGGATCAGTTTGTGGACTGTGGGATCAGTTTGTGGAGTGTGGGATCAGTTTGGGGAGTGTGGGATCAGTTTGTGGACTGTGGGATCAGTTTGTGGACTGTGGGATCAGTTTGTGGAGTGTGGGATCAGTTTGGGGACTGTGGGATCAGTTTGGGGGAGTGTGGGATCAGTTTGTGGAGTGTGGGATCAGTTTGGGGACTGTGCGATCAGTTTGTGGAGTGTGGGGTCAGTTTGTGGTGTGTGGGATCAGTTTGGGGAGTGTGGGATCAGTTTGTGGAGTGTGGGATCAGTTTGGGGACTGTGGGATCAGTTTGGGGACTGTGGGATCAGTTTGTGGAGTGTGGGATCAGTTTGTGGAGTGTGGGATCAGTTTGGGGAGTGTGGGATCAGTTTGGGGAGTGTGGGATCAGTTTGGGGAGTGTGGGATCAGTGTGGGGACTGAGGGATCAGTTTGTGGAGTGTGGGATCAGTTTGTGGACTGTGGGATCAGTTTGTGGAGTGTGGGATCAGTTTGGGGAGTGTGGGATCAGTTTGTGGACTGTGGGATCAGTTTGTGGACTGTGGGATCAGTTTGTGGAGTGTGGGATCAGTTTGGGGACTGTGGGATCAGTTTGGGGGAGTGTGGGATCA
The DNA here is from genome assembly GCF_030144855.1 of Hypanus sabinus. Classification (NCBI taxonomy): domain Eukaryota; kingdom Metazoa; phylum Chordata; class Chondrichthyes; order Myliobatiformes; family Dasyatidae; genus Hypanus; species Hypanus sabinus. The sequence continues at coordinate 40,088 of NW_026781235.1, read as the reverse complement.
GTTTGTGGAGTGTGGGATCAGTTTGGGGACTGTGCGATCAGTTTGTGGAGTGTGGGGTCAGTTTGTGGTGTGTGGGATCAGTTTGGGGAGTGTGGGATCAGTTTGTGGAGTGTGGGATCAGTTTGGGGACTGTGGGATCAGTTTGGGGACTGTGGGATCAGTTTGTGGAGTGTGGGATCAGTTTGTGGAGTGTGGGATCAGTTTGGGGAGTGTGGGATCAGTTTGGGGAGTGTGGGATCAGTTTGGGGAGTGTGCGATCAGTTTGGGGAGTGTGCGATCAGTTTGGGGAGTGTGGGATCAGTTTGTGGAGTGTGGGATCAGTGTGGGGACTGTGGGATCAGTTTGTGGAGTGTGGGATCAGTTTGGGGAGTGTGGGATCAGTTTGTGGACTGTGGGATCAGTTTGGGGAGTGTTGGATCAGTTTGGGGAGTGTGGGATCATTTTGGGGAGTGTGGGATCAGTTTGTGGAGTGTGGGATCAGTTTCTGGAGCGTGGGATCAGTTTGGGGACTGTGGGATCAGTTTGTGGAGTGTGGGATCAGTTTGTGGAGTGTGGGATCAGTTTGTGGAGTGTGGGATCAGTTTGTGGAGTGTGGGATCAGTTTGTGGAGTGTACGATCAGTTTGGGGAGTGTGGGATCAGTTTGGGGAGTGTGGGATCAGTTTGTGGAGTGTGGGATCAGTGTGGGGACTGTGGGATCAGTTTGTGGACTGTGGGATCAGTTTGTGGAGTGTGGGATCAGTTTGTGGAGTCTGGGATCAGTTTGGGGAGTGTGGGATCAGTTTGGGGAGTGTGCGATCAGTTTGGGGAGTGTGGGATCAGTTTGGGGAGTGTGGGATCAGTTTGTGGAGTGTGGGATTAGTGTGGGGACTGTGGGATCAGTTTGTGGAGTGTGGGATCAGTTTGGGGAGTGTGGGATCAGTTTGTGGACTGTGGGATCATTTTGGGGAGTGTTGGATCAGTTTGGGGAGTGTGGGATCATTTTGGGGAGTGTGGGATCAGTTTGTGGAGCGTGGGATCAGTTTGTGGAGCGTGGGATCAGTTTGTGGAGTATAGGATCAGTTTGTGGAGTGTGGGATCAGTGTGGGGACTGTGGGATCAGTTTGTGGAGTGTGGGATCAGTTTGCGGAGTGTGGGATCAGTTTGTGGACTGTGGGATCAGTTTGGGGAGTGTTGGATCAGTTTGGGGAGTGTGGGATCATTTTCGGGAGTGTGGGATCAGTTTGTGGAGTGTGGGATCAGTTTGTGGAGCGTGGGATCAGTTTGGGGACTGTGGGATCAGTTTGTGGAGTGTGGGATCAGTTTGTGGAGTGTGGGATCAGTTTGGGGAGTGTGGGATCAGTTTGGGGAGTGTGGGATCAGTTTGTGGAGTGTGCGATCAGTTTGGGGAGTGTGGGATCAGTTTGGGGTGTGTGGGATCAGTTTGGGGAGTGTGGGATCAGTGTGGGGACTGTGGGATCAGTTTGTGGAGTGTGGGATCAGTTTGGGGAGTGTGGGATCAGTTTGTGGAGTGTGGGATCAGTTTGGGGACTGGGGGATCAGTTTGTGGAGTGTGCGATCAGTTTGGGGAGTGTGGGATCAGTTTGGGGAGTGTGGGATCAGTTTGGGGAGTGTGGGATCAGTTTGTGGAGTGTGGGATCAGTGTGGGGACTGTGGGATCAGTTTGTGGAGTGTGGGATCAGTTTGGGGAGTGTGGGATCAGTTTGTGGAGTGTGGGATCAGTTTGGGGAGTGTGGGATCAGTTTGGGGACTGTGGGATCAGTTTGTGGACTGTGGGATCAGTTTGGGGAGTGTGGGCTCAGTTTGGGGACTGTGGGATCAGTTTGTGGACTGTGGGATCAGTTTGGGGAGTGTGGGATCAGTTTGGGGACTGGGGGATCAGTTTGTGGAGTGTGGGATCAGTTTGTGGACTGTGGGATCAGTTTGTGGAGTGTGGGATCAGTTTCGGGACTGTGCGGTCAGTTTGTGGAGTGTGGGGTCAGTTTGTGGAGTGTGGGATCAGTTTGGGGAGTGTGGGATCAGTTTGTGGAGTGTGGGATCAGTTTGTGGAGTGTGGGATCAGTTTGTGGAGTGTGGGATCAGTTTGGGGAGTGTGGGATCAGTTTGGGGACAGTGGGATCAGTTTGTGGACTGTGGGATCAGTTTGGGGAGTGTGGGATCAGTTAGGGGACTGTGGGATCAGTTTGTGGACTGTGGGATAAGTTTGGGGAGTGTGGGATCAGTTTGGGGACTGGGGGATCAGTTTGTGGAGTGTGGGATCAGTTTGTGGACTGTGGGATCAGTTTGTGGAGTGTGGGATCAGTTTGGGGACTGTGGGATCAGTTTGGGGGAGTGTGGGGTCAGTTTGTGGAGAGTGGGATCAGTTTGGGGACTGTGCGATCAGTTTGTGGAGTGTGGGGTCAGTTTGTGGTGTGTGGGATCAGTTTGGGAGGTGTGGGATCAGTTTGTGGAGTGTGGGATCAGTTTGGGGACTGTGGGATCAGTTTGGGGACTGTGGGATCAGTTTGTGGAGTGTGGGATCAGTTTGTGGAGTGTGGGATCAGTTTGGGGAGTGTGGGATCAGTTTGGGGAGTGTGGGATCAGTTTGGGGAGTGTGCGATCAGTTTGGGGAGTGTGCGATCAGTTTGGGGAGTGTGGGATCAGTTTGGGGAGTGTGGGGTCAGTTTGGGGAGTGTGGGATCAGTGTGGGGACTCTGGGATCAGTTTGTGGAGTGTGGGATCAGTTTGGGGAGTGTGGGATCAGTTTGTGGACTGTGGGATCAGTTTGGGGAGTGTTGGATCAGTTTGGGGAGTGTGGGATCATTTTGGGGAGTGTGGGATCAGTTTGTGGAGTGTGGGATCAGTTTGTGGAGCGTGGGATCAGTTTGGGGACTGTGGGATCAGTTTGTGGAGTGTGGGATCAGTTTGTGGATTGTGGGATCAGTTTGGGGAGTGTGGGATCAGTTTGGGGAGTGTGGAATCAGTTTGTGGAGTGTGCGATCAGTTTGGGGAGTGTGGGATCAGTTTGGGGAGTGTGGGATCAGTTTGGGGAGTGTGGGATCAGTTTGTGGAGTGTGGGATCAGTGTGGGGACTGTGGGATCAGTTTGTGGAGTGTGGGATCAGTTTGTGGAGTGTGGGATCAGTTTGTGGAGTGTGGGATCAGTTTGGGGAGTGTGGGATCAGTTTGGGGAGTGTGGGATCAGTTTGGGGAGTGTGCGATCAGTTTGGGGAGTGTGGGATCAGTTTGGGGAGTGTGGGATCAGTTTGTGGAGTGTGGGATTAGTGTGGGGACTGTGGGATCAGTTTGTGGAGTGTGGGATCAGTTTGGGGAGTGTGGGATCAGTTTGGGGAGCGTGGGATCAGTTTGTGGAGCGTGGGATCAGTTTGGGGACTGTGGGATCAGTTTGTGGAGTGTGGGATCAGTTTGTGGTGTGTGGGATCAGTTTGGGGAGTGTGGGATCAGTTTGTGGAGTGTGGGATCAGTTTGTGGAGTGTGGGATCAGTTTGGGGAGTGTGGGATCAGTTTGGGGAGTGTGGGATCAGTTTGGGGAGTGTGCGATCAGTTTGGGGAGTGTGGGATCAGTTTGGGGAGTGTGGGATCAGTTTGGGGAGTTTGGGATCAGTTTGGGGAGTGTGGGATCAGTTTGGGGAGTGTGGGATCAGTGTGGGGACTGTGGGATCAGTTTGTGGAGTGTGGGATCAGTTTGTGGACTGTGGGATCAGTTTGTGGAGTGTGGGATCAGTTTGGGGAGTGTGGGATCAGTTTGTGGACTGTGGGATCAGTTTGTGGACTGTGGGATCAGTTTGTGGAGTGTGGGATCAGTTTGTGGAGTGTGGGATCAGTTTGGGGACTGTGGGATCAGTTTGGGGGAGTGTGGGATCAGTTTGTGGAGTGTGGGATCAGTTTGGGGACTGTGCGATCAGTTTGTGGAGTGTGGGGTCAGTTTGTGGTGTGTGGGATCAGTTTGGGGAGTCTGGGATCAGTTTGTGGAGTGTGGGATCAGTTTGTGGAGTGTGGGATCAGTTTGTGGAGTGTGGGATCAGTTTGTGGAGTGTGGGATCAGTTTGTGGAGTGTGGGATCAGTTTGGGGAGTGTGGGATCAGTTTGGGGAGTGTGGGATCAGTTTGGGGAGTGTGCGATCAGTTTGGGGAGTGTGCGATCAGTTTGGGGAGTTTGGGATCAGTTTGGGGAGTGCGGGATCTGTTTGGGGAGTGTGGGATCAGTGTGGGGACTGTGGGATCAGTTTGTGGAGTGTGGGATCAGTTTGTGGACTGTGGGATCAGTTTGTGGAGTGTGGGATCAGTTTGGGAAGTGTGGGATCAGTTTGTGGACTGTGGGATCAGTTTGTGGACTGTGGGATCAGTTTGTGGAGTGTGGGATCAGTTTGGGGACTGTGGGATCAGTTTGGGGGAGTGTGGGATCAGTTTGTGGAGTGTGGGATCAGTTTGGGGACTGTGCGATCAGTTTGTGGAGTGTGGGGTCAGTTTGTGGTGTGTGGGATCAGTTTGGGGAGTGTGGGATCAGTTTGGGGAGTGTGGGATCAGTTTGGGGACTGTGGGATCAGTTTGGGGAGTGTGGGATCAGTTTGGGGACTGTGGGATCAGTTTGGGGACTGTGGGATCAGTTTGTGGAGTGTGGGATCAGTTTGTGGAGAGTGGGATCAGTTTGGGGAGTGTGGGATCAGTTTGGGGAGTGTGGGATCAGTTTGGGGAGTGTGCGATCAGTTTGGGGAGTGTGGGATCAGTTTGGGGAGTGTGGGATCAGTTTGTGGAGTGTGGGATCAGTGTGGGGACTGTGGGATCAGTTTGTGGAGTGTGGGATCAGTTTGGGGAGTGTGGGATCAGTTTGTGGACTGTGGGATCAGTTTGGGGAGTGTTGGATCAGTTTGGGGAGTGTGGGATCATTTTGGGGAGTGTGGGATCAGTTTGTGGAGTGTGGGATCAGTTTGTGGAGCGTGGGATCAGTTTGGGGACTGTGGGATCAGTTTGTGGAGTGTGGGATCAGTTTGTGGATTGTGGGATCAGTTTGGGGAGTGTGGGATCAGTTTCTGGAGTGTGGGATCATTTTGTGGAGTGTGCGATCAGTTTGGGGAGTGTGGGATCAGTTTGGGGAGTGTGGGATCAGTTTGGGGAGTGTGGGATCAGTTTGTGGAGTGTGGGATCAGTGTGGGGACTGTGGGATCAGTTTGTGGACTGTGGGATCAGTTTGTGGAGTGTGGGATCAGTTTGTGGAGTGTGGGATCAGTTTGGGGAGTGTGGGATCAGTTTGTGGAGTGTGGGATCAGTTTGTGGAGTGTGGGATCAGTTTGGGGAGTGTGGGATCAGTTTGGGGAGTGTGGGATCAGTTTGGGGAGTGTGCGATCAGTTTGGGGAGTGTGGGATCAGTTTGGGGAGTGTGGGATCAGTTTGGGGAGTTTGGGATCAGTTTGGGGAGTGTGGGATCAGTTTGTGGAGTGTGGGATCAGTTTGGGGAGTGTGGGATCAGTTTGTGGACTGTGGGATCATTTTGGGGAGTGTTGGATCAGTTTGGGGAGTGTGGGATCATTTTGGGGAGTGTGGGATCAGTTTGTGGAGCGTGGGATCAGTTTGTGGAGCGTGGGATCAGTTTGTGGAGTGTGGGATCAGTTTGGGGAGTGTGGGATCAGTTTGGGGAGTGTGGGATCAGTTTGGGGAGTGTGCGATCAGTTTGGGGAGTGTGCGATCAGTTTGGGGAGTGTGGGATCAGTTTGTGGAGTGTGGGATCAGTGTGGGGACTGTGGGATCAGTTTGTGGAGTGTGGGATCAGTTTGGGGAGTGTGGGATCAGTTTGTGGACTGTGGGATCAGTTTGGGGAGTGTTGGATCAGTTTGGGGAGTGTGGGATCATTTTGGGGAGTGTGGGATCAGTTTGTGGAGTGTGGGATCAGTTTCTGGAGCGTGGGATCAGTTTGGGGACTGTGGGATCAGTTTGTGGAGTGTGGGATCAGTTTGTGGAGTGTGGGATCAGTTTGTGGAGTGTGGGATCAGTTTGTGGAGTGTGGGATCAGTTTGTGGAGTGTACGATCAGTTTGGGGAGTGTGGGATCAGTTTGGGGAGTGTGGGATCAGTTTGTGGAGTGTGGGATCAGTGTGGGGACTGTGGGATCAGTTTGTGGACTGTGGGATCAGTTTGTGGAGTGTGGGATCAGTTTGTGGAGTCTGGGATCAGTTTGGGGAGTGTGGGATCAGTTTGGGGAGTGTGCGATCAGTTTGGGGAGTGTGGGATCAGTTTGGGGAGTGTGGGATCAGTTTGTGGAGTGTGGGATTAGTGTGGGGACTGTGGGATCAGTTTGTGGAGTGTGGGATCAGTTTGGGGAGTGTGGGATCAGTTTGTGGACTGTGGGATCATTTTGGGGAGTGTTGGATCAGTTTGGGGAGTGTGGGATCATTTTGGGGAGTGTGGGATCAGTTTGTGGAGCGTGGGATCAGTTTGTGGAGCGTGGGATCAGTTTGTGGAGTATAGGATCAGTTTGTGGAGTGTGGGATCAGTGTGGGGACTGTGGGATCAGTTTGTGGAGTGTGGGATCAGTTTGCGGAGTGTGGGATCAGTTTGTGGACTGTGGGATCAGTTTGGGGAGTGTTGGATCAGTTTGGGGAGTGTGGGATCATTTTCGGGAGTGTGGGATCAGTTTGTGGAGTGTGGGATCAGTTTGTGGAGCGTGGGATCAGTTTGGGGACTGTGGGATCAGTTTGTGGAGTGTGGGATCAGTTTGTGGAGTGTGGGATCAGTTTGGGGAGTGTGGGATCAGTTTGGGGAGTGTGGGATCAGTTTGTGGAGTGTGCGATCAGTTTGGGGAGTGTGGGATCAGTTTGGGGTGTGTGGGATCAGTTTGGGGAGTGTGGGATCAGTGTGGGGACTGTGGGATCAGTTTGTGGAGTGTGGGATCAGTTTGGGGAGTGTGGGATCAGTTTGTGGAGTGTGGGATCAGTTTGGGGACTGGGGGATCAGTTTGTGGAGTGTGCGATCAGTTTGGGGAGTGTGGGATCAGTTTGGGGAGTGTGGGATCAGTTTGGGGAGTGTGGGATCAGTTTGTGGAGTGTGGGATCAGTGTGGGGACTGTGGGATCAGTTTGTGGAGTGTGGGATCAGTTTGGGGAGTGTGGGATCAGTTTGTGGAGTGTGGGATCAGTTTGGGGAGTGTGGGATCAGTTTGGGGACTGTGGGATCAGTTTGTGGACTGTGGGATCAGTTTGGGGAGTGTGGGCTCAGTTTGGGGACTGTGGGATCAGTTTGTGGACTGTGGGATCAGTTTGGGGAGTGTGGGATCAGTTTGGGGACTGGGGGATCAGTTTGTGGAGTGTGGGATCAGTTTGTGGACTGTGGGATCAGTTTGTGGAGTGTGGGATCAGTTTCGGGACTGTGCGGTCAGTTTGTGGAGTGTGGGGTCAGTTTGTGGAGTGTGGGATCAGTTTGGGGAGTGTGGGATCAGTTTGTGGAGTGTGGGATCAGTTTGTGGAGTGTGGGATCAGTTTGTGGAGTGTGGGATCAGTTTGGGGAGTGTGGGATCAGTTTGGGGACAGTGGGATCAGTTTGTGGACTGTGGGATCAGTTTGGGGAGTGTGGGATCAGTTAGGGGACTGTGGGATCAGTTTGTGGACTGTGGGATAAGTTTGGGGAGTGTGGGATCAGTTTGGGGACTGGGGGATCAGTTTGTGGAGTGTGGGATCAGTTTGTGGACTGTGGGATCAGTTTGTGGAGTGTGGGATCAGTTTGGGGACTGTGGGATCAGTTTGGGGGAGTGTGGGGTCAGTTTGTGGAGAGTGGGATCAGTTTGGGGACTGTGCGATCAGTTTGTGGAGTGTGGGGTCAGTTTGTGGTGTGTGGGATCAGTTTGGGAGGTGTGGGATCAGTTTGTGGAGTGTGGGATCAGTTTGGGGACTGTGGGATCAGTTTGGGGACTGTGGGATCAGTTTGTGGAGTGTGGGATCAGTTTGTGGAGTGTGGGATCAGTTTGGGGAGTGTGGGATCAGTTTGGGGAGTGTGGGATCAGTTTGGGGAGTGTGCGATCAGTTTGGGGAGTGTGCGATCAGTTTGGGGAGTGTGGGATCAGTTTGGGGAGTGTGGGGTCAGTTTGGGGAGTGTGGGATCAGTGTGGGGACTCTGGGATCAGTTTGTGGAGTGTGGGATCAGTTTGGGGAGTGTGGGATCAGTTTGTGGACTGTGGGATCAGTTTGGGGAGTGTTGGATCAGTTTGGGGAGTGTGGGATCATTTTGGGGAGTGTGGGATCAGTTTGTGGAGTGTGGGATCAGTTTGTGGAGCGTGGGATCAGTTTGGGGACTGTGGGATCAGTTTGTGGAGTGTGGGATCAGTTTGTGGATTGTGGGATCAGTTTGGGGAGTGTGGGATCAGTTTGGGGAGTGTGGAATCAGTTTGTGGAGTGTGCGATCAGTTTGGGGAGTGTGGGATCAGTTTGGGGAGTGTGGGATCAGTTTGGGGAGTGTGGGATCAGTTTGTGGAGTGTGGGATCAGTGTGGGGACTGTGGGATCAGTTTGTGGAGTGTGGGATCAGTTTGTGGAGTGTGGGATCAGTTTGTGGAGTGTGGGATCAGTTTGGGGAGTGTGGGATCAGTTTGGGGAGTGTGGGATCAGTTTGGGGAGTGTGCGATCAGTTTGGGGAGTGTGGGATCAGTTTGGGGAGTGTGGGATCAGTTTGTGGAGTGTGGGATTAGTGTGGGGACTGTGGGATCAGTTTGTGGAGTGTGGGATCAGTTTGGGGAGTGTGGGATCAGTTTGGGGAGCGTGGGATCAGTTTGTGGAGCGTGGGATCAGTTTGGGGACTGTGGGATCAGTTTGTGGAGTGTGGGATCAGTTTGTGGTGTGTGGGATCAGTTTGGGGAGTGTGGGATCAGTTTGTGGAGTGTGGGATCAGTTTGTGGAGTGTGGGATCAGTTTGGGGAGTGTGGGATCAGTTTGGGGAGTGTGGGATCAGTTTGGGGAGTGTGCGATCAGTTTGGGGAGTGTGGGATCAGTTTGGGGAGTGTGGGATCAGTTTGGGGAGTTTGGGATCAGTTTGGGGAGTGTGGGATCAGTTTGGGGAGTGTGGGATCAGTGTGGGGACTGTGGGATCAGTTTGTGGAGTGTGGGATCAGTTTGTGGACTGTGGGATCAGTTTGTGGAGTGTGGGATCAGTTTGGGGAGTGTGGGATCAGTTTGTGGACTGTGGGATCAGTTTGTGGACTGTGGGATCAGTTTGTGGAGTGTGGGATCAGTTTGTGGAGTGTGGGATCAGTTTGGGGACTGTGGGATCAGTTTGGGGGAGTGTGGGATCAGTTTGTGGAGTGTGGGATCAGTTTGGGGACTGTGCGATCAGTTTGTGGAGTGTGGGGTCAGTTTGTGGTGTGTGGGATCAGTTTGGGGAGTCTGGGATCAGTTTGTGGAGTGTGGGATCAGTTTGTGGAGTGTGGGATCAGTTTGTGGAGTGTGGGATCAGTTTGTGGAGTGTGGGATCAGTTTGTGGAGTGTGGGATCAGTTTGGGGAGTGTGGGATCAGTTTGGGGAGTGTGGGATCAGTTTGGGGAGTGTGCGATCAGTTTGGGGAGTGTGCGATCAGTTTGGGGAGTTTGGGATCAGTTTGGGGAGTGCGGGATCTGTTTGGGGAGTGTGGGATCAGTGTGGGGACTGTGGGATCAGTTTGTGGAGTGTGGGATCAGTTTGTGGACTGTGGGATCAGTTTGTGGAGTGTGGGATCAGTTTGGGAAGTGTGGGATCAGTTTGTGGACTGTGGGATCAGTTTGTGGACTGTGGGATCAGTTTGTGGAGTGTGGGATCAGTTTGGGGACTGTGGGATCAGTTTGGGGGAGTGTGGGATCAGTTTGTGGAGTGTGGGATCAGTTTGGGGACTGTGCGATCAGTTTGTGGAGTGTGGGGTCAGTTTGTGGTGTGTGGGATCAGTTTGGGGAGTGTGGGATCAGTTTGGGGAGTGTGGGATCAGTTTGGGGACTGTGGGATCAGTTTGGGGAGTGTGGGATCAGTTTGGGGACTGTGGGATCAGTTTGGGGACTGTGGGATCAGTTTGTGGAGTGTGGGATCAGTTTGTGGAGAGTGGGATCAGTTTGGGGAGTGTGGGATCAGTTTGGGGAGTGTGGGATCAGTTTGGGGAGTGTGCGATCAGTTTGGGGAGTGTGGGATCAGTTTGGGGAGTGTGGGATCAGTTTGTGGAGTGTGGGATCAGTGTGGAGACTGTGGGATCAGTTTGTGGAGTGTGGGATCAGTTTGGGGAGTGTGGGATCAGTTTGTGGACTGTGGGATCAGTTTGGGGAGTGTTGGATCAGTTTGGGGAGTGTGGGATCATTTTGGGGAGTGTGGGATCAGTTTGTGGAGTGTGGGATCAGTTTGTGGAGCGTGGGATCAGTTTGGGGACTGTGGGATCAGTTTGTGGAGTGTGGGATCAGTTTGTGGATTGTGGGATCAGTTTGGGGAGTGTGGGATCAGTTTCTGGAGTGTGGGATCATTTTGTGGAGTGTGCGATCAGTTTGGGGAGTGTGGGATCAGTTTGGGGAGTGTGGGATCAGTTTGGGGAGTGTGGGATCAGTTTGTGGAGTGTGGGATCAGTGTGGGGACTGTGGGATCAGTTTGTGGACTGTGGGATCAGTTTGTGGAGTGTGGGATCAGTTTGTGGAGTGTGGGATCAGTTTGGGGAGTGTGGGATCAGTTTGGGGAGTGTGGGATCAGTTTGTGGAGTGTGCGATCAGTTTGGGGAGTGTGGGATCAGTTTGGGGAGTGTGGGATCAGTTTGTGGAGTGTGGGATTAGTGTGGGGACTGTGGGATCAGTTTGTGGAGTGTGGGATCAGTTTGGGGAGTGTGGGATCAGTTTGTGGAGTGTGGGATCAGTTTGTGGAGCGTGGGATCTGTTTGGGGACTGTGGGATCAGTTTGTGGAGTGTGGGATCAGTTTGTGGAGTGTGGGATCAGTTTGGGGAGTGTGGGATAAGGTTGTGGAGTGTGGGATCAGTTTGTGGAGTGTGGGATCAGTTTGGGGAGTGTGGGATCAGTTTGGGGAGTGTGGGATCAGTTTGGGGAGTGTGCGATCAGTTTGGGGAGTGTGGGATCAGTTTGGGGAGTTTGGGATCAGTTTGGGGAGTGTGGGATCAGTTTGGGGAGTGTGGGATCAGTGTGGGGACTGAGGGATCAGTTTGTGGAGTGTGGGATCAGTTTGTGGACTGTGGGATCAGTTTGTGGAGTGTGGGATCAGTTTGGGGAGTGTGGGATCAGTTTGTGGACTGTGGGATCAGTTTGTGGACTGTGGGATCAGTTTGTGGAGTGTGGGATCAGTTTGGGGACTGTGGGATCAGTTTGGGGGAGTGTGGGATCAGTTTGTGGAGTGTGGGATCAGTTTGGGGACTGTGCGATCAGTTTGTGGAGTGTGGGGTCAGTTTGTGGTGTGTGGGATCAGTTTGGGGAGTGTGGGATCAGTTTGTGGAGTGTGGGATCAGTTTGGGGAGTGTGGGATCAGTTTGGGGAGTGTGGGATCAGTTTGGGGAGTGTGCGATCAGTTTGGGGAGTGTGGGATCAGTTTGGGGAGTGTGGGATCAGTTTGTGGAGTGTGGGATCAGTGTGGAGACTGTGGGATCAGTTTGTGGAGTGTGGGATCAGTTTGGGGAGTGTGGGATCAGTTTGTGGACTGTGGGATCAGTTTGGGGAGTGTTGGATCAGTTTGGGGAGTGTGGGATCATTTTGGGGAGTGTGGGATCAGTTTGTGGAGTGTGGGATCAGTTTGTGGAGCGTGGGATCAGTTTGGGGACTGTGGGATCAGTTTGTGGAGTGTGGGATCAGTTTGTGGATTGTGGGATCAGTTTGGGGAGTGTGGGATCAGTTTCTGGAGTGTGGGATCATTTTGTGGAGTGTGCGATCAGTTTGGGGAGTGTGGGATCAGTTTGGGGAGTGTGGGATCAGTTTGGGGAGTGTGGGATCAGTTTGTGGAGTGTGGGATCAGTGTGGGGACTGTGGGATCAGTTTGTGGACTGTGGGATCAGTTTGTGGAGTGTGGGATCAGTTTGTGGAGTGTGGGATCAGTTTGGGGAGTGTGGGATCAGTTTGGGGAGTGTGGGATCAGTTTGTGGAGTGTGCGATCAGTTTGGGGAGTGTGGGATCAGTTTGGGGAGTGTGGGATCAGTTTGTGGAGTGTGGGATTAGTGTGGGGACTGTGGGATCAGTTTGTGGAGTGTGGGATCAGTTTGGGGAGTGTGGGATCAGTTTGTGGAGTGTGGGATCAGTTTGTGGAGCGTGGGATCTGTTTGGGGACTGTGGGATCAGTTTGTGGAGTGTGGGATCAGTTTGTGGAGTGTGGGATCAGTTTGGGGAGTGTGGGATAAGGTTGTGGAGTGTGGGATCAGTTTGTGGAGTGTGGGATCAGTTTGGGGAGTGTGGGATCAGTTTGGGGAGTGTGGGATCAGTTTGGGGAGTGTGCGATCAGTTTGGGGAGTGTGGGATCAGTTTGGGGAGTTTGGGATCAGTTTGGGGAGTGTGGGATCAGTTTGGGGAGTGTGGGATCAGTGTGGGGACTGAGGGATCAGTTTGTGGAGTGTGGGATCAGTTTGTGGACTGTGGGATCAGTTTGTGGAGTGTGGGATCAGTTTGGGGAGTGTGGGATCAGTTTGTGGACTGTGGGATCAGTTTGTGGACTGTGGGATCAGTTTGTGGAGTGTGGGATCAGTTTGGGGACTGTGGGATCAGTTTGGGGGAGTGTGGGATCAGTTTGTGGAGTGTGGGATCAGTTTGGGGACTGTGCGATCAGTTTGTGGAGTGTGGGGTCAGTTTGTGGTGTGTGGGATCAGTTTGGGGAGTGTGGGATCAGTTTGTGGAGTGTGGGATCAGTTTGGGGACTGTGGGATCAGTTTGGGGACTGTGGGATCAGTTTGTGGAGTGTGGGATCAGTTTGTGGAGTGTGGGATCAGTTTGGGGAGTGTGGGATCAGTTTGGGGAGTGTGGGATCAGTTTGGGGAGTGTGGGATCAGTGTGGGGACTGAGGGATCAGTTTGTGGAGTGTGGGATCAGTTTGTGGACTGTGGGATCAGTTTGTGGAGTGTGGGATCAGTTTGGGGAGTGTGGGATCAGTTTGTGGACTGTGGGATCAGTTTGTGGACTGTGGGATCAGTTTGTGGAGTGTGGGATCAGTTTGGGGACTGTGGGATCAGTTTGGGGGAGTGTGGGATCAGTTTGTGGAGTGTGGGATCAGTTTGGGGACTGTGCGATCAGTTTGTGGAGTGTGGGGTCAGTTTGTGGTGTGTGGGATCAGTTTGGGGAGTGTGGGATCAGTTTGTGGAGTGTGGGATCAGTTTGGGGACTGTGGGATCAGTTTGGGGACTGTGGGATCAGTTTGTGGAGTGTGGGATCAGTTTGTGGAGTGTGGGATCAGTTTGGGGAGTGTGGGATCAGTTTGGGGAGTGTGGGATCAGTTTGGGGAGTGTGCGATCAGTTTGGGGAGTGTGCGATCAGTTTGGGGAGTGTGGGATCAGTTTGTGGAGTGTGGGATCAGTGTGGGGACTGTGGGATCAGTTTGTGGAGTGTGGGATCAGTTTGGGGAGTGTGGGATCAGTTTGTGGACTGTGGGATCAGTTTGGGGAGTGTTGGATCAGTTTGGGGAGTGTGGGATCATTTTGGGGAGTGTGGGATCAGTTTGTGGAGTGTGGGATCAGTTTCTGGAGCGTGGGATCAGTTTGGGGACTGTGGGATCAGTTTGTGGAGTGTGGGATCAGTTTGTGGAGTGTGGGATCAGTTTGTGGAGTGTGGGATCAGTTTGTGGAGTGTGGGATCAGTTTGTGGAGTGTACGATCAGTTTGGGGAGTGTGGGATCAGTTTGGGGAGTGTGGGATCAGTTTGTGGAGTGTGGGATCAGTGTGGGGACTGTGGGATCAGTTTGTGGACAGTGGGATCAGTTTGTGGAGTGTGGGATCAGTTTGTGGAGTCTGGGATCAGTTTGGGGAGTGTGGGATCAGTTTGGGGAGTGTGCGATCAGTTTGGGGAGTGTGGGATCAGTTTGGGGAGTGTGGGATCAGTTTGTGGAGTGTGGGATTAGTGTGGGGACTGTGGGATCAGTTTGTGGAGTGTGGGATCAGTTTGGGGAGTGTGGGATCAGTTTGTGGACTGTGGGATCATTTTGGGGAGTGTTGGATCAGTTTGGGGAGTGTGGGATCATTTTGGGGAGTGTGGGATCAGTTTGTGGAGCGTGGGATCAGTTTGTGGAGCGTGGGATCAGTTTGTGGAGTGTGGGATCAGTTTGTGGAGTGTGGGATCAGTTTGTGGAGTGTGGGATCAGTTTGGGGAGTGTGGGATCAGTTTGTGGAGTGTGGGATCAGTTTGTGGAGTGTGCGATCAGTTTGGGGAGTGTGGGATCAGTTTGGGGAGTGTGGGATCAGTGTGGGGACTGTGGGATCAGTTTGTGGAGCGTGGGATCAGTTTGTGGAGCCTGGGATCAGTTTGGGGAGTGTGGGATCAGTTTGGGGAGTGTGGGATCAGTTTGTGGAGTGTGGGATCAGTTTGGGGAGTGTGGGATCAGTTTGTGGAGTGTGGGGACTGTGGGATCAGTTTGTGGAGTGTGGGATCAGTGTGGGGACTGTGGGATCAGTTTGTGGAGTGTGGGATCAGTTTGGGGAGTGTGGGATCAGTTTGGGGAGTGTGGGATCAGTTTGGGGAGTGTGGGATCAGTTTGGGGAGTGTGGGATCAGTGTGGGGACTGTGGGATCAGTTTGTGGAGTGTGGGATCAGTTTGGGGAGTGTGGGATCAGTTTGGGGACTGTGGGATCAGTTTGTGGAGTGTGGGATCAGTTTGGGGAGTGTGGGATCAGTTTGTGGAGTGTGGGATCAGTTTGTGGAGTGTGCGATCAGTTTGGGGAGTGTGGGATCAGTTTGGGGAGTGTGGGATCAGTTTGGGGAGTGTGGGATCAGTTTGTGGAGTGTGGGATCAGTGTGGGGACTGTGGGATCAGTTTGTGGAGTGTGGGATCAGTTTGTGGAGTGTGGGATCAGTTTGTGGAGTGTGGGATCAGTTTGTGGAGTGTGGGATCAGTTTGGGGACTGGGGGATCAGTTTGTGGAGTGTGCGATCAGTTTGGGGAGTGTGGGATCAGTTTGCGGAGTGTGGGATCAGTTTGTGGAGTGTGGGATCAGTGTGGGGACTGTGGGATCAGTTTGTGGAGTTTGGGATCAGTTTGGGGAGTGTGGGATCAGTTTGGGGAGTGTGGGATCAGTTTGGGGAGTGTGGGATCAGTTTGGGGACTGTGGGATCAGTTTGTGGACTGTGGGATCAGTTTGGGGAGTGTGGGATCAGTTTGGGGACTATGGGATCAGTTTGTGGAGTGTGGGGTCAGTTTGTGGTGTGTGGGATCAGTTTGGGGAGTGTGGGATCAGTTTGTGGAGTGTGGGATCTGTTTGGGGACTGTGGGATCAGTTTGTGGAGTGTGGGATCAGTTTGGGGAGTGTGGGATCAGTTTGGGGAGTGTGGGATCAGTTTGTGGAGTGTGCGATCAGTTTGGGGAGTGTGGGATCAGTTTGGGGAGTGTGGGATCAGATTGTGGAGTGTGGGATCAGTTTGGGGAGTGTGGGATCAGTTTGTGGAGTGTGGGATCAGTTTGGGGACTGGGGGATCAGTTTGTGGAGTGTGCGATCAGTTTGGGGAGTGTGGGATCAGTTTGGGGAGTGTGGGATCAGTTTGTGGAGTGTGGGATCAGTTTGGGGAGTGTGGGATCAGTTTGGGGAGTGTGGGATCAGTTTGGGGACTGGGGGATCAGTTTGTGGAGTGTGTGATCAGTTTGGGGAGTGTGGGATCAGTTTGGGGAGTGTGGGATCAGTTTGGGGAGTGTGGGATCTGTTTGGGGAGTGTGGGATCAGTTTGTGGAGTGTGGGATCAGTGTGGGGACTGTGGGATCAGTTTGTGGAGTGTGGGATCAGTTTGGGGAGTGTGGGATCAGTTTGGGGAGTGTGGGATCAGTTTGTGGAGTGTGGGATCAGTGTGGGGACTGTCGGATCAGTTTGTGGAGTGTGGGATCAGTTTGGGGAGTGTGGGATCAGTTTGTGGAGTGTGGGATCAGTTTGGGGACTGGGGGATCAGTTTGTGGAGTGTGCGATCAGTTTGGGGAGTGTGGGATCAGTTTGTGGAGTGTGGGATCAGTTTGGGGAGTTTGGGTTCAGTTTGTGGAGTGTGTGATCAGTGTGGGGACTGTGGGATCAGTTTGTGGAGTGTGGGATCAGTTTGGGGAGTGTGGGATCAGTTTGGGGAGTGTGGGATCAGTTTGGGGAGTGTGGGATCAGTTTGGGGAGTGTGGGATCAGTTTGTGGAGTGTGCGATCAGTTTGTGGAGTGTGGGATCAGTTTGGGGACTGTGGGATCAGTTTGTGGACTGTGGGATCAGTTTGTGGAGTGTGGGATCAGTTTGGGGAGTGTGGGATCAGTTTGCGGAGTGTGGGATCAGTTTGGGGAGTGTGTGATCAGTTTGGGGAGTGTGGGATCAGTTTGGGGAGTGTGGGATCATTTTGTGGAGTGTGGGATCAGTGTGGGGACTGTGGGATCAGTTTGTGGAGTGTGGGATCAGTTTGGGGAGTGTGGGATCAGTTTGCGGAGTGTGGGATCAGTTTGTGGAGTGTGGGATCAGTGTGGGGACTGTGGGATCAGTTTGTGGAGTGTGGGATCAGTTTGGGGAGTGTGGGATCAGTTTGTGGAGTGTGCGATCAGTTTGTGGAGTGTGGGATCAGTTTGGGGAGTGTGGGATCAATTTGGGGAGTGTGGGATCAGTTTGTGGAGTGTGGGATCAGTGTGGGGACTGTGGGATCAGTTTGTGGAGTGTGGGATCAGTTTGGGGAGTGTGGGATCAGTTTGTGGAGTGTGGGATCAGTGTGGGGACTATTTTGGGTTCTGTGGGGAAAGAGGAGGTCGGTGTGATATTCCGGCTGTTATCCTCACTCTTTCCCTCCGGCCGTCCCTCCCGCAGGTATTCCGGAGGCCCGCAGAGAGACGCTGGACTCCCTCCTGCGGACCATGCTGTACAGCGTGGGCGACCCGAACCGGGACCCCAACCCCAGCATCCTCATCGCACTCCGGTTGGCCCGGGATCACCACCTGGAGACGGAGAGACGTCTGACCGAGCAGCTGAGAGAGGCGGCCGCCCAGAAGCTGGACAGGAGTGAGTGTTCACAGAGAGGAAAACTCCTCCCCCCCTCTCTCTGTCTATCCCTCCCTCTCTCTGCCTCCCTCTCTCCCTATCCCCCTCCTTCTCTATCCCTCTCTCTCTCCTTCTCTCTCTCCTATCTCCCCTCTCTATCACTCCCTCTGTCTGCCCCTCTCTCCCTATCCCCCTCCTTCTCTATCCCTCTCTCTCTCCTTCTCTCTCTCCTATCCCCCTCTCTCTATCCCTCCCTCTATCTGCCTCTCTCTCTATCCCTCTCTCCCTATCCCCTACCTTCTCTATCCCTCTCTCTCTCCTCTCTCTCCTATCCCCCTCTCTATCCCTTCCTCGCTCTGCCTCTCTCTCTCTAGCCCTCTCCCTATCCCCCCTTCTCTATCCCTCTCTCTCTCTCTAGCCCTCTCTCCCTCTCCTCCTCCTCTATCCCTCTCTCCTCTCTCTCTCTTCTATCCCCATCCCTCCCTCTCTCTCTATCCCTCTCTCTTTATCCCCTCTCTCCCCGCCTCCCTCTCTCTCTCCCTCTCTCAGTCTCTCTCTCCCTCTGTCTATTCCTCTCTCCCCCTCTCTTCCCTCTCTCTCTCTCTCCCTTCTCACGTTCCCTCTCTGACCATCACTCGCTCCTCTCCCCACTTTTCTCTACCACCCACCTCTCTCTCCCACCCTCTCCCCTTCTTCATTTCCCTTCCCTCCTCGTTATCTCCCACTCTCTCTGCTCTCTCTCACTCCCGCTCTCCCCCCTCCTTCCCACTCCTCCTCTCTCTCTATTTCCCCCTCCCTCTATTCCCCTCTATCTGCCCTCCTTCTCTCCTCATCTCTCCCCCTCCCCCTCTCTTCCCATCCCTCACTCCCCCCCCTCCTTGTCCCTCTGTGCCTACCTCTCCATAGTCTCTCTCCCCCCCCCCACTCTCTATGGCCCCACTCTCCCCCCCCCCCGCATTCTCTCTCCCCATCGTTCTCCCTGTCTCTCTCCCCCTTGCTCCTGTCTCTCAGCCCGCCTCTCTTTTGCCCCTCCCTGTGCCAGACATTATTCACTCCCGGCCAGTGACTCTGCAGATTTGGTTCCGAAACAGGATTTAGCGA
Source organism: Hypanus sabinus (assembly GCF_030144855.1). Classification (NCBI taxonomy): domain Eukaryota; kingdom Metazoa; phylum Chordata; class Chondrichthyes; order Myliobatiformes; family Dasyatidae; genus Hypanus; species Hypanus sabinus. Next base: position 21,901 of record NW_026781235.1, on the reverse strand, counting down.
AGGGAGGGGGAAGAAAAGGAGTCTGTCTGTCTGTCTGTGTCTCTGTGAGTCTGTCTGTCTGTCTGTGTCTCTGTGAGTCTGTCTGTCTGTCTGTGTCTGTGCGCAAATTCGTCTGTCTAGGGGCAGATCAGTTCAGGAATGCAGTTTTAACTGTCCAATCCCCTGCACCCTCTCTCCCCACACTCTCCCATCCCCTCCCCACACTATCTTCCGATCACTCCCCTCCACCACTCCTCCTCTCTCCCCAGCTCCCTACCCCCATCACACGTTCCCTCTCCCAACACTCCCGTCTCTCTCTACTCGTCCCTCCCTCCGACCCCAATTCCTCCCGTCTCCGTCCCCACTCTCCCCCGTCTCTCTGTCCCACACCCGCCCCGCCTTTCACCCCCACCCCGACCCGCTGACAGACACAGCTCACTCCGTACGCTCTGTCCCACAAACAGGGGAAGACTTTACATCGGGACTCCTGGCTCTCTACACCCTGGCGCTCACGTCCGCCTGCCACAACCCCGAGCACCTTGAAGTTCAGGGGAAGACTTTCAACCTGCTGCAGGTCCTGGAAGAAAAACTCAACCAGGAAATCGAACATATTGGTACGACGGGCTCCGGACAGCCCCCTTCACACAATCCCGGAGACGGACACGAGGTGGCGCTGCACACCGTCCCATCACACACTCCCGGAGACGGACACGAGGTGGCGCTGCACACCGTCCCATCACATACTCTCCCGGGGTCGGACACAGAGTGAAATCTCCATCCACACCGTCCCATCACACACCCCCGGGGTCAGACACAGAGTGAATCTCCCTCCACACCGTCCCATCACACACTCCCGGGGTCAGACACAGAGTGAATCTCCCTCCACACCGTCCCATCACACACTCCCGGGGTCAGACACAGAGTGAATCTCCCTCAGCACCGTCCCATCACACACTCCCGGGGTCAGACACAGAGTGAATCTCCCTCAGCACCGTCCCATCACACACTCCCGGGGTCAGACACAGAGTGAAACTCCCTCCACACCGTCCCATCACACACTCCCGGGGTCAGACACAGAGTGAATCTCCATCCACACCGTCCCATCACATACTCTCCCGGGGTCGGACACAGAGTGAAATCTCCCTCCACACCGTCCCATCACACACCCCCGGGGTCAGACACAGAGTGAATCTCCCTCCACACCGTCCCATCACACACTCCCGGGGTCAGACACAGAGTGAATCTCCCTCAGCACCGTCCCATCACACACTCCCGGGGTCAGACACAGAGTGAATCTCCCTCAGCACCGTCCCATCACACACTCCCGGGGTCAGACACAGAGTGAAACTCCCTCCACTCCATCCCATCACACACTCCAGGGGTCAGACACAGAGTGAATCTCCCCCCACACCGTCCCCTCACACACTCCCGGGGTCAGACACAGAGTGAATCTCCCTCCACACCGTCCCATCACACACTCCCGGGGTCAGACACAGAGTGAAACTCCCTCCTCACAATCCCATCACACACTCCCGGGGTCAGACAAAGAGTGATTCACCCTCCGCACCGTCCGATCACGTACTCCCGGGGTCAGACACAGAGTGAATCTCCCTCCGCACCGTCCCCTCACACACTCCCGGGGTCAGACACAGAGTGAATCTCCCTCCACACCGTCCCATCACACACTCCCGGGGTCAGACACAGAGTGAATCTCCCTCCACACCGTCCGATCACACACTCCCGGGGTCAGACACAGAGTGATTCACCCTCCGCACCGTCCCGTCACACACTCCCGGGGTCAGACACAGAGTGAATCTCCCTCCACACCGTCCCATCACACACTCCCGGGGTCAGATACAGAGTGAATCTCCCTCCGCACCGTCCCCTCACACACTCCCGGGGTCAGTCACAGAGTGAATCTCCCTCCACACCGTCCCATCACACACTCCCGGGGTCAGACACAGAGTGAATCTCCCTCCTCACCGTCCCATCACACCCTCCAAGGGTCAGACACAGAGTGAATCTCCCTCCACACGGTCCCATCACACAATCCCGGGGTCAGACACAGAGTGAATCTCCATCCACACCGTCCCATCACACACTCCCGGGGGCAGACACATAGTGAATCTCCCTCCACACCGTACCCTCACACACTCCCGGGTCAAACACAGAGTGAATCTCCCTCCACACCGTCCCATCACACACTCCCAGTGTCAGACACAGAGTGAATCTCCCTTCACACCGTCCCATCACACACTCCCCGGGTCAGACACAGAGTGAATCTCCCTCCACACCGTCCCATCACACACTCCCGGGGTCAGACACAGAGTGAATCTCCCTCCACACCGTCCCATCACACACTCCCGGGGTCAGACACAGAGTGAATCTCCCTCCACACCGTCCCATCACACACTCCCGGGGTCCGACACAGAGTGAATCTCCCTCCACACCGTCCCATCACACACTCCCGGGGTCAGACACAGAGTGAATCTCCCTCCTCACCGTCCCATCACATACTCCCGGGGTCAGACACAGAGTGAATCTCCCTCCACACCGTCCCATCACACACTCCCGGGGTCCGACACAGAGTGAATCTCCCTCCTCACCGTCCCATCACATACTCCCGGGGTCAGACACAGACTGAATCTCCCTCCACACCGTCCCATAACACACACCCGGGGTCCTTCACAGAGTGAATCTCCCTCCTCACCGTCCCATCACATACTCCCGGGGTCAGACACAGAGTGAATCTCCCTCCACACCGTCCCATCACACACTCCCGGGGTCAGACACAGAGCGAATCTCCCTCCACACCGTCGCATCACACACTCCCGGGGTCAGACACAGAGCGAATCTCCCTCCACACCGTCCCATCACACACTCCCGGGGTCAGACACAGAGCGAATCTCCCTCCACACCGTCCCATCACACACTCCCGGGGTCAGACACAGAGTGAACCTCCCTCCACACCGTCCCATCACACACTCCCGGGGTCAGACACAGAGTGAATCTCCCTCCACACCGTCCCATCACACACTCCAGGGGTCAGACACAGAGTGAATGTCCCTCCACACCGTCCCATCACACACTCCCGGGGTCAGACACAGAGTGAATCTCCCTCCACACCGTCCGATCACACACTCCCGGGGTCAGACACAGAGTGAATCTCCCTCCACACCGTCCGATCACACACTCCCGGGGTCAGACACAGAGTGATTCACCCTCCGCACCGTCCCGTCACACACTCCCGGGGTCAGACACAGAGTGAATCTCCCTCCACACCGTCCCATCACACACTCCCGGGGTCAGATACAGAGTGAATCTCCCTCCGCACCGTCCCCTCACACACTCCCGGGGTCAGTCACAGAGTGAATCTCCCTCCACACCGTCCCATCACACACTCCCGGGGTCAGACACAGAGTGAATCTCCCTCCTCACCGTCCCATCACACCCTCCAAGGGTCAGACACAGAGTGAATCTCCCTCCACACGGTCCCATCACACAATCCCGGGGTCAGACACAGAGTGAATCTCCATCCACACCGTCCCATCACACACTCCCGGGGGCAGACACATAGTGAATCTCCCTCCACACCGTACCCTCACACACTCCCGGGGTCAGACACAGAGTGAATCTCCCTCCACACCGTCCCATCACACACTCCCAGTGTCAGACACAGAGTGAATCTCCCTTCACACCGTCCCATCACACACTCCCGGGGTCAGACACAGAGTGAATCTCCCTCCACACCGTCCCATCACACACTCCCGGGGTCAGACACAGAGTGAATCTCCCTCCACACCGTCCCATCACACACTCCCGGGGTCAGACACAGAGTGAATCTCCCTCCACACCGTCCCATCACACACTCCCGGGGTCCGACACAGAGTGAATCTCCCTCCTCACCGTCCCATCACCTACTCCCGGGGTCAGACACAGAGTGAATCTCCCTCCACACCGTCCCATCACACACTCCCGGGGTCCGACACAGAGTGAATCTCCCTCCTCACCGTCCCATCACATACTCCCGGGGTCAGACACAGACTGAATCTCCCTCCACACCGTCCCATAACACACTCCCGGGGTCCGACACAGAGTGAATCTCCCTCCTCACCGTCCCATCACATACTCCCGGGGTCAGACACAGAGTGAATCTCCCTCCACACCGTCCCATCACACACTCCCGGGGTCAGACACAGAGTGAACCTCCCTCCACACCGTCCCATCACACACTCCCGGGGTCAGACACAGAGTGAATCTCCCTCCACACCGTCCCATCACACACTCCCGGGGTCAGACACAGAGTGAATGTCCCTCCACACCGTCCCATCACACACTCCCGGGGTCAGACACAGAGTGAAGCTCCCTCCACACCGTCCCATCACACACTCCCGGGGTCAGACACAGAGTGAATCTCCCCCCACACCGTCCCATCACACACTCCCGGGGTCAGACACAGAGTGAATCTCCCTCCGCACCGTCCCATCACACACTCCCGGGGTCGGACACAGAGTGAAATCTCCATCCACACCGTCCCATCACACACCCCCGGGGTCAGACACAGAGTGAATCTCCCTCCACACCGTCCCATCACACACTCCCGGGGTCAGACACAGAGTGAATCTCCCTCCACACCGTCCCATCACACACTCCCGGGGTCAGACACAGAGTGAATCTCCCTCAGCACCGTCCCATCACACACTCCCGGGGTCAGACACAGAGTGAATCTCCCTCAGCACCGTCCCATCACACACTCCCGGGGTCAGACACAGAGTGAAACTCCCTCCACACCGTCCCATCACACACTCCCGGGGTCAGACACAGAGTGAATCTCCATCCACACCGTCCCATCACATACTCTCCCGGGGTCGGACACAGAGTGAAATCTCCCTCCACACCGTCCCATCACACACCCCCGGGGTCAGACACAGAGTGAATCTCCCTCCACACCGTCCCATCACACACTCCCGGGGTCAGACACAGAGTGAATCTCCCTCAGCACCGTCCCATCACACACTCCCGGGGTCAGACACAGAGTGAATCTCCCTCAGCACCGTCCCATCACACACTCCCGGGGTCAGACACAGAGTGAAACTCCCTCCACTCCATCCCATCACACACTCCAGGGGTCAGACACAGAGTGAATCTCCCCCCACACCGTCCCCTCACACACTCCCGGGGTCAGACACAGAGTGAATCTCCCTCCACACCGTCCCATCACACACTCCCGGGGTCAGACACAGAGTGAAACTCCCTCCTCACAATCCCATCACACACTCCCGGGGTCAGACAAAGAGTGATTCACCCTCCGCACCGTCCGATCACGTACTCCCGGGGTCAGACACAGAGTGAATCTCCCTCCGCACCGTCCCCTCACACACTCCCGGGGTCAGACACAGAGTGAATCTCCCTCCACACCGTCCCATCACACACTCCCGGGGTCAGACACAGAGTGAATCTCCCTCCACACCGTCCGATCACACACTCCCGGGGTCAGACACAGAGTGATTCACCCTCCGCACCGTCCCGTCACACACTCCCGGGGTCAGACACAGAGTGAATCTCCCTCCACACCGTCCCATCACACACTCCCGGGGTCAGATACAGAGTGAATCTCCCTCCGCACCGTCCCCTCACACACTCCCGGGGTCAGTCACAGAGTGAATCTCCCTCCACACCGTCCCATCACACACTCCCGGGGTCAGACACAGAGTGAATCTCCCTCCTCACCGTCCCATCACACCCTCCAAGGGTCAGACACAGAGTGAATCTCCCTCCACACGGTCCCATCACACAATCCCGGGGTCAGACACAGAGTGAATCTCCATCCACACCGTCCCATCACACACTCCCGGGGGCAGACACATAGTGAATCTCCCTCCACACCGTACCCTCACACACTCCCGGGTCAAACACAGAGTGAATCTCCCTCCACACCGTCCCATCACACACTCCCAGTGTCAGACACAGAGTGAATCTCCCTTCACACCGTCCCATCACACACTCCCCGGGTCAGACACAGAGTGAATCTCCCTCCACACCGTCCCATCACACACTCCCGGGGTCAGACACAGAGTGAATCTCCCTCCACACCGTCCCATCACACACTCCCGGGGTCAGACACAGAGTGAATCTCCCTCCACACCGTCCCATCACACACTCCCGGGGTCCGACACAGAGTGAATCTCCCTCCACACCGTCCCATCACACACTCCCGGGGTCAGACACAGAGTGAATCTCCCTCCTCACCGTCCCATCACATACTCCCGGGGTCAGACACAGAGTGAATCTCCCTCCACACCGTCCCATCACACACTCCCGGGGTCCGACACAGAGTGAATCTCCCTCCTCACCGTCCCATCACATACTCCCGGGGTCAGACACAGACTGAATCTCCCTCCACACCGTCCCATAACACACACCCGGGGTCCTTCACAGAGTGAATCTCCCTCCTCACCGTCCCATCACATACTCCCGGGGTCAGACACAGAGTGAATCTCCCTCCACACCGTCCCATCACACACTCCCGGGGTCAGACACAGAGCGAATCTCCCTCCACACCGTCGCATCACACACTCCCGGGGTCAGACACAGAGCGAATCTCCCTCCACACCGTCCCATCACACACTCCCGGGGTCAGACACAGAGCGAATCTCCCTCCACACCGTCCCATCACACACTCCCGGGGTCAGACACAGAGTGAACCTCCCTCCACACCGTCCCATCACACACTCCCGGGGTCAGACACAGAGTGAATCTCCCTCCACACCGTCCCATCACACACTCCAGGGGTCAGACACAGAGTGAATGTCCCTCCACACCGTCCCATCACACACTCCCGGGGTCAGACACAGAGTGAATCTCCCTCCACACCGTCCGATCACACACTCCCGGGGTCAGACACAGAGTGAATCTCCCTCCACACCGTCCGATCACACACTCCCGGGGTCAGACACAGAGTGATTCACCCTCCGCACCGTCCCGTCACACACTCCCGGGGTCAGACACAGAGTGAATCTCCCTCCACACCGTCCCATCACACACTCCCGGGGTCAGATACAGAGTGAATCTCCCTCCGCACCGTCCCCTCACACACTCCCGGGGTCAGTCACAGAGTGAATCTCCCTCCACACCGTCCCATCACACACTCCCGGGGTCAGACACAGAGTGAATCTCCCTCCTCACCGTCCCATCACACCCTCCAAGGGTCAGACACAGAGTGAATCTCCCTCCACACGGTCCCATCACACAATCCCGGGGTCAGACACAGAGTGAATCTCCATCCACACCGTCCCATCACACACTCCCGGGGGCAGACACATAGTGAATCTCCCTCCACACCGTACCCTCACACACTCCCGGGGTCAGACACAGAGTGAATCTCCCTCCACACCGTCCCATCACACACTCCCAGTGTCAGACACAGAGTGAATCTCCCTTCACACCGTCCCATCACACACTCCCGGGGTCAGACACAGAGTGAATCTCCCTCCACACCGTCCCATCACACACTCCCGGGGTCAGACACAGAGTGAATCTCCCTCCACACCGTCCCATCACACACTCCCGGGGTCAGACACAGAGTGAATCTCCCTCCACACCGTCCCATCACACACTCCCGGGGTCCGACACAGAGTGAATCTCCCTCCTCACCGTCCCATCACCTACTCCCGGGGTCAGACACAGAGTGAATCTCCCTCCACACCGTCCCATCACACACTCCCGGGGTCCGACACAGAGTGAATCTCCCTCCTCACCGTCCCATCACATACTCCCGGGGTCAGACACAGACTGAATCTCCCTCCACACCGTCCCATAACACACTCCCGGGGTCCGACACAGAGTGAATCTCCCTCCTCACCGTCCCATCACATACTCCCGGGGTCAGACACAGAGTGAATCTCCCTCCACACCGTCCCATCACACACTCCCGGGGTCAGACACAGAGTGAACCTCCCTCCACACCGTCCCATCACACACTCCCGGGGTCAGACACAGAGTGAATCTCCCTCCACACCGTCCCATCACACACTCCCGGGGTCAGACACAGAGTGAATGTCCCTCCACACCGTCCCATCACACACTCCCGGGGTCAGACACAGAGTGAAGCTCCCTCCACACCGTCCCATCACACACTCCCGGGGTCAGACACAGAGTGAATCTCCCCCCACACCGTCCCATCACACACTCCCGGGGTCAGACACAGAGTGAATCTCCCTCCGCACCGTCCCATCACACACTCCCGGGGTCAGACACAGAGTGAAACTCCTCCTCACAATCCCATCACACACTCCCGGGGTCAGACAAAGAGTGATTCACCCTCCGCACCGTCCGATCACGTACTCCCGGGGTCAGACACAGAGTGAATCTCCCTCCGCACCGTCCCCTCACACACTCCCGGGGTCAGACACAGAGTGAATCTCCCTCCACACCGTCCCATCACACACTCCCGGGGTCAGACACAGAGTGAATCTCCCTCCACACCGTCCGATCACACACTCCCGGGGTCAGACACAGAGTGATTCACCCTCCGCACCGTCCCGTCACACACTCCCGGGGTCAGACACAGAGTGAATCTCCCTCCACACCGTCCCATCACACACTCCCGGGGTCAGATACAGAGTGAATCTCCCTCCGCACCGTCCCCTCACACACTCCCGGGGTCAGTCACAGAGTGAATCTCCCTCCACACCGTCCCATCACACACTCCCGGGGTCAGACACAGAGTGAATCTCCCTCCTCACCGTCCCATCACACCCTCCAAGGGTCAGACACAGAGTGAATCTCCCTCCACACGGTCCCATCACACAATCCCGGGGTCAGACACAGAGTGAATCTCCATCCACACCGTCCCATCACACACTCCCGGGGGCAGACACATAGTGAATCTCCCTCCACACCGTACCCTCACACACTCCCGGGTCAAACACAGAGTGAATCTCCCTCCACACCGTCCCATCACACACTCCCAGTGTCAGACACAGAGTGAATCTCCCTTCACACCGTCCCATCACACACTCCCCGGGTCAGACACAGAGTGAATCTCCCTCCACACCGTCCCATCACACACTCCCGGGGTCAGACACAGAGTGAATCTCCCTCCACACCGTCCCATCACACACTCCCGGGGTCAGACACAGAGTGAATCTCCCTCCACACCGTCCCATCACACACTCCCGGGGTCCGACACAGAGTGAATCTCCCTCCACACCGTCCCATCACACACTCCCGGGGTCAGACACAGAGTGAATCTCCCTCCTCACCGTCCCATCACATACTCCCGGGGTCAGACACAGAGTGAATCTCCCTCCACACCGTCCCATCACACACTCCCGGGGTCCGACACAGAGTGAATCTCCCTCCTCACCGTCCCATCACATACTCCCGGGGTCAGACACAGACTGAATCTCCCTCCACACCGTCCCATAACACACACCCGGGGTCCTTCACAGAGTGAATCTCCCTCCTCACCGTCCCATCACATACTCCCGGGGTCAGACACAGAGTGAATCTCCCTCCACACCGTCCCATCACACCCTCCCGGGGTCAGACACAGAGCGAATCTCCCTCCACACCGTCCCATCACACACTCCCGGGGTCAGACACAGAGCGAATCTCCCTCCACACCGTCCCATCACACACTCCCGGGGTCAGACACAGAGCGAATCTCCCTCCACACCGTCCCATCACACACTCCCGGGGTCAGACACAGAGTGAACCTCCCTCCACACCGTCCCATCACACACTCCCGGGGTCAGACACAGAGTGAATCTCCCTCCACACCGTCCCATCACACACTCCCGGGGTCAGACACAGAGTGAATGTCCCTCCACACCGTCCCATCACACACTCCCGGGGTCAGACACAGAGTGAATCTCCCTCCAAACCGTCCGATCACACACTCCCGGGGTCAGACACAGAGTGAATCTCCCTCCACACCGTCCGATCACACACTCCCGGGGTCAGACACAGAGTGATTCACCCTCCGCACCGTCCCATCACACACTCCCGGGGTCAGACACAGAGTGAATCTCCCTCCACACCGTCCCATCACACACTCCCGGGGTCAGATACAGAGTGAATCTCCCTCCGCACCGTCCCCTCACACACTCCCGGGGTCAGTCACAGAGTGAATCTCCCTCCACACCGTCCCATCACACACTCCCGGGGTCAGACACAGAGTGAATCTCCCTCCTCACCGTCCCATCACACCCTCCAAGGGTCAGACACAGAGTGAATCTCCCTCCACACGGTCCCATCACACAATCCCGGGGTCAGACACAGAGTGAATCTCCATCCACACCGTCCCATCACACACTCCCGGGGGCAGACACATAGTGAATCTCCCTCCACACCGTACCCTCACACACTCCCGGGGTCAGACACAGAGTGAATCTCCCTCCACACCGTCCCATCACACACTCGCAGTGTCAGACACAGAGTGAATCTCCCTTCACACCGTCCCATCACACACTCCCGGGGTCAGACACAGAGTGAATCTCCCTCCACACCGTCCCATCACACACTCCCGGGGTCAGACACAGAGTGAATCTCCCTCCACACCGTCCCATCACACACTCCCGGGGTCAGACACAGAGTGAATCTCCCTCCACACCGTCCCATCACACACTCCCGGGGTCCGACACAGAGTGAATCTCCCTCCTCACCGTCCCATCACCTACTCCCGGGGTCAGACACAGAGTGAATCTCCCTCCACACCGTCCCATCACACACTCCCGGGGTCCGACACAGAGTGAATCTCCCTCCTCACCGTCCCATCACATACTCCCGGGGTCAGACACAGACTGAATCTCCCTCCACACCGTCCCATAACACACTCCCGGGGTCCGACACAGAGTGAATCTCCCTCCTCACCGTCCCATCACATACTCCCGGGGTCAGACACAGAGTGAATCTCCCTCCACACCGTCCCATCACACACTCCCGGGGTCAGACACAGAGTGAACCTCCCTCCACACCGTCCCATCACACACTCCCGGGGTCAGACACAGAGTGAATCTCCCTCCACACCGTCCCATCACACACTCCCGGGGTCAGACACAGAGTGAATGTCCCTCCACACCGTCCCATCACACACTCCCGGGGTCAGACACAGAGTGAAGCTCCCTCCACACCGTCCCATCACACACTCCCGGGGTCAGACACAGAGTGAATCTCCCCCCACACCGTCCCATCACACACTCCCGGGGTCAGACACAGAGTGAATCTCCCTCCGCACCGTCCCATCACACACTCCCGGGGTCAGACACAGAGTGAATCTCCCTCCACACCGTCCCATCACACACTCCCGGGGTCGGACACAGAGTGAATCTCCCTCCATACCATCCCATCACACACTCCCGGGGTCAGACACAGAGTGAATCTCCCTCCACACCGTCCCATCACACACTCCCGGGGTCAGACACAGAGTGAAGCTCTCTCCATGTTTCCTGTGCAGATTCGGAATCGGTCCCTCTCAGTAACTACTTCCAGGTGTCTCTGGACGTTCTCTCCCTCTGTGTCCATCACCACCCGCTGACGGCTGACATGGTCCGGGTCCTCACCGACGCTGTGGAAGGAGATCGGTTCACGCACGGCGGGGAGTTCTCTGTCGGTGAGGGATGTTCTCTCTCTCTCACCCAGACCCCTCCCCTCTCTCACACACACACCTCGCCCCTCTCTCTCTCACACACCTCTCCCCTCTCTCTCTCACACACACCTCTCCCCTCTCTCTCACACACACCTCTCCCCTCTCTCTCACACACACACCTCTCCCCTCTCACACACACACACCTCTCCCCTCTCTCACACACCTCTCCCCTCTCTCTCACACACACACCTCTCCCCTCTCTCTCTCACACACACCTCTCCCCTCTCTCTCTCACACACACCTCTCCCCTCTCTCTCTCACACACACCTCTCCCCTCTCTCTCACACACCTCTCCCCTCTCTCACACACACACACCTCCCCTCTCTCTCACACACCTCTCCCCTCTCTCTCTCACACACACCTCTCCCCTCTCTCTCTCACACACACCTCTCCCCTCTCTCTCTCTCACACACCTCTCCCCTCTCTCTCACACACACACCTCTCCCCTCTCTCTCTCACACACACCTCTCCCCTCTCTCACACACACCTCTCCCCTCTCTCACACACACACACCTCTCCCCTCTCTCTCACACACACCTCTCCCCTCTCTCTCACACACCTCTCCCCTCTCTCACACACACACACCTCCCCTCTCTCTCACACACCTCTCCCCTCTCTCACACACACACACCTCCCCTCTCTCTCACACACCTCTCCCCTCTCTCTCACACACACCTCTCCCCTCTCTCTCACACACCTCTCCCCTCTCTCTCACACACCTCTCCCCTCCCTCTCTCTCACACACACCTCTCCCCTCTCTCTCACACACCTTGCCCTCTCTCTCTCACACACACCTCTCCCCTCTCTCTCTCACACACACCTCTCCCCTCTCTCTCTCACACACACCTCTCCCCTCTCTCTCACACACACCTCTCCCCTCTCTCTCACACACACACCTCCCTCTCTCTCACACACACCTCCCCTCTCTCTCACACACACCTCTCCCCCTCTCTCTCACACACACACCTCTCCCCTCTCTCTCACACACACCTCTCCCCTCTCTCTCACACACACCTCTCCCCTCTCTCTCACACACACCTCTCCCCTCTCTCTCACACACACACCTCCCCTCTCTCTCACACACACCTCTCCCCTCTCTCTCACACACACACCTCTCCCCTCTCTCTCTCTCACACACACCTCTCCCCTCTCTCTCACACACACACACCTCTCCCCTCTCTCTCTCACACACAACCTCTCCCCTCTCTCTCACACACACCTCTCCCCTCTCTCTCACACACACACCCCCCTCTCTCTCACACACACCTCTCCCTCTCTCTCACACACACACCTCTCCCCTCTCTCTCTCACACACACCTCTCCCCTCTCTCTCTCTCACACACCTCTCCCCTCTCTCTCACACACACCTCTCCCCTCTCTCTCTCACGACACCTCTCCCCTCTCTCTCACACACACCTCTCCCCTCTCTCTCACACACACCTCTCCCCTCTCTCTCACACACACACCTCTCCCCTCTCTCTCTCACACACACCTCTCCTCTCTCTCTCTCACACACACCTCTCCTCTCTCTCACACACACACCTCTCCCCTCTCTCTCTCTCACACACCTCTCCCCTCTCTCTCACACACACCTCTCCCCTCTCTCTCTCACACACCTCTCCCCTCTCTCTCACACACCTCTCCCTCTCTCTCTCACACACACCTCTCCCCTCTCTCTCACACACACACCCCTCCCCTCTCTCTCACTCACACACCTCTCCCCTCTCTCTCTCACACACCTCTCCCCTCTCTCTCTCACACACACCTCTCCCCTCTCTCTCACACACACACCTCCCCTCTCTCTCACACACACCTCTCCCCTCTCTCTCACACACACACCTCTCCCTCTCTCTCTCTCACACACACCTCTCCCCTCTCTCTCACACACACCTCTCCCCTCTCTCTCACACACACCTCTCCCCTCTCTCTCACACACACCTCTCTCCTCTCTCTCACACACACCTCTCCCCTCTCTCTCACACACACCTCTCCTCTCTCTCACACACACACCTCTCCCCTCTCTCTCACACACACACCTCTCCCCTCTCTCTCACACACACCTCTCCCCTCTCTCTCTCACACACCTCTCTCCCTCTCTCACACACACCTCTCCTCTCTCACACACACACCTCTCCCCTCTCTCTCTCACACACACCTCTCCCCTCTCTCTCACACACACCTCTCCCCTCTCTCTCACACACACCTCTCCCCTCTCTCTCTCACACACCTCTCCCCTCTCTCTCTCACACACCTCTCCCCTCTCTCTCTCACACACACCTCTCCCCTCTCTCTCACACACACACCCCTCCCCTCTCTCTCACACTCACACACCTCTCCCCTCTCTCTCTCACACACCTCTCCCCTCTCTCTCTCACACACACCTCTCCCCTCTCTCTCACACACACCTCCCCCTCTCTCTCACACACACCTCTCCCCTCTCTCTCACACACACACCTCTCCCCTCTCTCTCTCACACACACCTCTCCCCTCTCTCTCACACACACCTCTCCCCTCTCTCTCACACACACCTCTCCCCTCTCTCTCACACACACCTCTCCCTCTCTCTCACACACACACCTCCCCTCTCTCTCACACACACCTCTCCCCTCTCTCTCACACACACACCTCTCCCTCTCTCTCTCACACACACCTCTCCCCTCTCTCTCACAGACACCTCTCCCCTCTCTCTCTCACACACCTCTCCCCTCTCTCTCACACACACCTCTCCCCTCTCTCTCACACACACCTCTCCCCTCTCTCTCTCACACACACCTCTCCCCTCTCTCTCTCACACACACCTCTCCCCTCTCTCTCACCACACACCTCTCCCCTCTCTCTCACACACACCTCTCCCCTCTCTCTCTCACACACCTCTCCCCTCTCTCTCTCACACACCTCTCCCCTCTCTCTCACACACACACCTCTCCCCTCTCTCTCTCACACACACTCTCCCCTCTCTCTCACACACACCTCTCACTCACACCTCTCCCCTCTCACACACACACACCTCTCCCCTCTCTCTCACACACACCTCTCCCCTCTCTCTCACACACACCTCTCCCCTCTCTCTCACACACACCTCTCCCCTCTCTCTCACACACACACCTCTCCCTCTCTCTCTCACACACACCTCTCCCCTCTCTCTCACACACACCTCTCCCCTCTCTCTCACACACACACCTCTCCCCTCTCTCTCTCTCACACACCTCTCCCCTCTCTCTCACACACACCTCTCCCCTCTCTCTCTCACACACACCTCTCCCCTCTCTCTCACACACACCTCTCCCCTCTCTCTCACACACACCTCTCCCCTCTCTCTCACACACACCTCTCCCCTCTCTCTCTCACACACCTCTCCCTCTCTCTCACACACACCTCTCCCCTCTCTCTCACACACACACCTCTCCCCTCTCTCTCACACACACCTCTCCCCTCTCTCTCACACACACCTCTCCCCCTCTCTCTCACACACACCTCTCCCCTCTCTCTCACACACACACCTCTCCCCTCTCTCTCACACACACCTCTCCCCTCTCTCTCACACACACCTCTCCCCTCTCTCTCTCACACACACCTCTCCCCTCTCTCTCTCACACACACCTCTCCCCTCTCTCTCACACACACCTCTCCCCTCTCTCTCACACACACACCTCTCCCCTCTCTCTCACACACACACCTCTCCCCTCTCTCTCTCACACACACCTCTCCCCTCTCTCTCTCACACACCTCTCCCTCTCTCTCACACACACACCTCTCCCCTCTCTCTCACACACACCTCTCCCCTCTCTCTCACACACACCTCTCCCCTCTCTCTCTCACACACACCTCTCCCCTCTCTCTCACACACACCTCTCCCCTCTCTCTCACACACACCTCTCCCCTCTCTCTCACACACACCTCTCCCTCTCTCTCACACACACCTCTCCCCTCTCTCACACACACCTCTCCCCTCTCTCTCACACACACCTCTCCCCTCTCTCTCACACACACCTCTCCCCTCTCTCTCACACACACCTCTCCCCTCTCTCTCACACACACCTCTCCCCTCTCTCTCACACACACCTCTCCCCTCTCTCTCACACACACCTCTCCCCTCTCTCTCACACACACCTCCCCTCTCTCTCACACACACCTCTCCCCTCTCTCTCACACACACCTCTCCCCTCTCTCTCACACACACCTCTCCCCTCTCTCTCACACACACCTCCCCTCTCTCTCTCACACACACCTCTCCCCTCTCTCTCACACACACCTCTCCCCTCTCTCTCACACACACCTCTCCCCTCTCTCTCACACACACCTCTCCCCTCTCTCTCACACACACACCTCTCCCCTCTCTCTCACACACACCTCTCCCCTCTCTCTCACACACACCTCTCCCCTCTCTCTCTCACACACACCTCTCCCCTCTCTCTCACACACACCTCTCCCCTCTCTCTCACACACACCTCTCCCTCTCTCTCACACACACCTCTCCCCTCTCTCTCACACACACACCTCTCCCCTCTCTCTCACACACACCTCTCCCCTCTCTCTCACACACACCTCTCCCTCTCTCTCACACACACCTCTCCCCTCTCTCTCACACACACCTCTCCCCTCTCTCTCACACACACCTCTCCCCTCTCTCTCACACACACCTCTCCCCTCTCTCTCACACACACCTCTCCCCTCTCTCTCACACACACCTCTCCCCTCTCTCTCTCACACACCTCCCCTCTCTCTCACACACCTCTCCCCTCTCTCTCACACACACACCTCTCCCCTCTCTCTCACACACACCTCTCCCCTCTCTCTCTCACACACCTCTCCCCTCTCTCTCACACACACCTCTCCCCTCTCTCTCACACACACCTCTCCCCTCTCTCTCACACACACACCTCCCCTCTCTCTCACACACACCTCTCCCCTCTCTCTCACACACACCTCTCCCCTCTCTCTCACACACACCTCTCCCCTCTCTCTCACACACACCTCTCCCCTCTCTCTCTCACACACACCTCCCCCTCTCTCTCACACACACCCTCTCCCTCTCTCTCACACACACCTCTCCCCTCTCTCTCACACACACCTCTCCCCACACTCTCTCTCACACACACCTCTCCCCTCTCTCTCACACACACCTCTCCCTCTCTCTCTCACACACCTCTCCCCTCTCTCTCACACACACCTCTCCCCTCTCTCTCTCACACACACCTCTCCCCTCTCTCTCACACACACACCTCTCCCCTCTCTCTCTCACACACCTCTCCCCTCTCTCTCACACACACCTCTCCCCTCTCTCTCACACACACCTCTCCCCTCTCTCTCACACACACACCTCTCCCTCTCTCTCACACACACCTCCCCTCTCTCTCACACACACCTCTCCCCTCTCTCTCACACACACCTCTCCCCTCTCTCTCACACACACCTCTCCCCTCTCTCTCTCACACACCTCTCCCCTCTCTCTCACACACACACCTCTCCCCTCTCTCTCACACACACCTCTCCCCTCTCTCTCACACACACCTCTCCCCTCTCTCTCACACACACACCTCTCCCCTCTCTCTCACACACACCTCTCCCTCTCTCTCACACACACCTCTCCCCTCTCTCTCTCACACACACCTCTCCCTCTCTCTCACACACCTCCCCTCTCTCTCACACACACCTCTCCCCTCTCTCTCACACACACCTCTCCCCTCTCTCTCACACACACCTCTCCCCTCTCTCTCACACACACCTCTCCCCTCTCTCTCACACACACCTCTCCCCTCTCTCTCACACACACCTCTCCCCTCTCTCTCTCACACACACCTCTCCCCTCTCTCACACACACACCTCTCCCCTCTCTCTCACACACACCTCTCCCCTCTCTCTCACACACACCTCTCCCTCTCTCTCACACACACCTCTCCCCTCTCTCTCACACACACCTCTCCCCTCTCTCTCACACACACCTCTCCCCTCTCTCTCACACACACCTCTCCCCTCTCTCTCTCACACACACCTCTCCCCTCTCTCTCACACACACCTCCCCCTCTCTCACACACACCTCTCCCCTCTCTCTCACACACACCTCTCCCCTCTCTCTCACACACACCTCTCCCCTCTCTCTCACACACACACTCTCCCCTCTCTCTCACACACACCTCTCCCCCTCTCTCTCACACACACCTCTCCCCTCTCTCTCTCACACACACCTCTCCCCTCTCTCTCACACACACCTCTCCCCTCTCTCTCTCACACACCTCTCCCCTCTCTCTCACACACACCCTCTCCCTCTCTCTCACACACACCTCTCCCCTCTCTCTCACACACACCTCTCCCCTCTCTCTCACACACACCTCTCCCCTCTCTCTCTCACACACCTCTCCCCTCTCTCTCACACACACCTCTCCCCTCTCTCTCTCACACACACCTCTCCCCTCTCTCTCACACACACCTCTCCCCTCTCTCACACACACACCTCTCCCCTCTCTCTCACACACACCTCTCCCCTCTCTCTCACACACACCTCTCCCCTCTCTCTCTCACACACACCTCTCCCCTCTCTCTCACACACACCTCTCCCCTCTCTCTCACACACACCTCTCCCTCTCTCTCACACACACCTCTCCCCTCTCTCTCACACACACCTCTCCCCTCTCTCTCACACACACCTCTCCCCTCTCTCTCACACACACCTCTCCCCTCTCTCTCACACACACCTCTCCCCTCTCTCTCACACACACCTCTCCCCTCTCTCTCTCACACACACCTCTCCCCTCTCTCTCTCACACACACCTCTCCCCTCTCTCTCTCACACACACCTCTCCCCTCTCTCTCACACACACACCTCTCCCCTCTCTCTCACACACACACCTCTCCCCTCTCTCTCACACACACCTCTCCCCTCTCTCTCACACACACCTCTCCCCTCTCTCTCACACACACCTCCCCCTCTCTCTCACACACACCTCTCCCCTCTCTCTCTCACACACACCCTCCCCTCTCTCTCACACACACCTCTCCCCTCTCTCTCACACACACCTCTCCCTCTCTCTCACACACACTCCCCTCTCTCCACACTCACCTCTCCCCTCTCTCTCACACACACCTCTCCCCTCTCTCTCACACACACCTCTCCCCTCTCTCTCTCACACACCCTCTCCCCTCTCTCTCACACACACCTCTCCCCTCTCTCTCTCACACACACCTCTCCCCTCTCTCACACACACACCTCTCCCCTCTCTCTCACACACACCTCTCCCCTCTCTCTCACACACACCTCCCCCTCTCTCTCACACACACCTCTCCCCTCTCTCTCACACACACACCTCTCCCCTCTCTCTCACACACACACCTCCCCTCTCTCTCTCACACACACCTCTCCCCTCTCTCTCACACACACACCTCTCCCCTCTCTCTCACACACACCTCTCCCCTCTCTCTCTCACACACCTCTCCCTCTCTCTCTCACACACACCTCTCCCCTCTCTCTCTCACACACACCTCTCCCCTCTCTCTCACACACACCTCTCCCCTCTCTCTCACACACACCTCTCCCCTCTCTCTCACACACACCCTCTCCCCTCTCTCTCACACACACCTCTCCCCTCTCTCTCACACACACCTCTCCCCTCTCTCTCACACACACCTCTCCCCTCTCTCTCACACACACACCTCTCCCCTCTCTCTCACACACACCTCTCCCCTCTCTCTCTCACACACACCTCTCCCCTCTCTCTCACACACACCTCCCCTCTCTCTCTCACACACACCTCTCCCTCTCTCTCACACACCTCTCCCTCTCTCTCTCACACACACCTCTCCCCCTCTCTCTCACACACACCTCTCCCCTCTCTCTCACACACAACCTCTCCCCTCTCTCTCACACACACCTCTCCCCTCTCTCTCACACACACCTCTCCCCTCTCTCTCACACACACCTCTCCCCTCTCTCTCTCACACACACCTCTCCCCTCTCTCTCACACACACCCTCCCCTCTCTCACACACACCTCTCCCCTCTCTCTCACACACACCTCTCCCCTCTCTCTCACACACACCTCTCCCCTCTCTCTCACACACACTCCCCTCTCTCTCACACACACCTCTCCCCTCTCTCTCACACACACCTCTCCCCCTCTCTCTCACACACACCTCTCCCCTCTCTCTCACACACACCTCTCCCCTCTCTCTCACACACACCTCTCCCCTCTCTCTCACACACACCTCCCCTCTCTCACACACACCTCTCCCCTCTCTCTCTCACACACACCTCTCCCTCTCTCTCTCACACACACCTCTCCCCTCTCTCTCACACACACCTCTCCCCTCTCTCTCACACACACCTCTCCCTCTCTCTCACACACACCTCTCCCCTCTCTCTCACACACACCTCTCCCCTCTCTCTCACACACACCTCTCCCCTCTCTCACACACACACCTCTCCCCTCTCTCTCACACACACCTCTCCCCTCTCTCTCACACACACCTCTCCCCTCTCTCTCTCACACACCTCTCCCCTCTCTCTCTCACACACACCTCTCCCTCTCTCTCACACACACCTCTCCCTCTCTCTCTCACACACCTCTCCCCTCTCTCTCACACACACCTCTCCCCTCTCTCACACACACCTCTCCCCTCTCTCTCTCACACACACCCTCTCCCCTCTCTCTCTCACACACACCTCTCCCCTCTCTCTCTCACACACCTCTCCCCTCTCTCTCACACACACCTCTCCCCTCTCTCTCTCACACACACCTCTCCCCTCTCTCTCACACACACACCTCTCCCTCTCTCTCTCACACCACCTCTCCCCTCTCTCTCACACACACCTCTCCCCTCTCTCTCTCACACACACCTCTCCCCTCTCTCTCACACACACCTCTCCCCTCTCTCTCACACACCACCTCTCCCTCTCTCTCTCACACACACCTCTCCCCTCTCTCTCTCACACACACCTCTCCCCTCTCTCTCACACACACCTCTCCCCTCTCTCTCACACACACCTCTCCCCTCTCTCTCACTCACACACCTCTCCCCTCTCTCTCTCACACACCTCTCCCCTCTCTCTCACACACACCTCTCCCTCTCTCTCTCACACACACCTCTCCCCTCTCTCTCACACACACCTCTCCCTCTCTCTCTCACACACACCTCTCCCTCTCCTCACACACCCTCCCCTCTCTCTCTCACACACCTCTCCCCTCTCTCTCACACACCTCTCCCCTCTCTCTCACACACACCTCTCCCCTCTCTCTCTCACACACACCTCTCCCCTCTCTCTCACACACACCTCTCCCTCTCTCTCACACACACACCTCTCCCCTCTCTCTCACACACACCTCTCCCCTCTCTCTCTCACACACCCTCTCCCCTCTCTCTCACACACACCTCTCCCCTCTCTCTCTCACACACACCTCTCCCTCTCTCTCACACACACCTCTCCCCTCTCTCTCACACACACACCTCTCCCCTCTCTCTCACACACACCTCTCCCCTCTCTCTCTCACACACACACCTCTCCCTCTCTCTCTCACACACACCTCTCCCCTCTCTCTCTCACACACACCTCTCCCCTCTCTCTCACACACACACCTCTCCCCTCTCTCTCTCACACACACCTCTCCCCTCTCTCTCACACACACCTCTCCCCTCTCTCTCACACACACCTCTCCCCTCTCTCTCTCACACACCTCTCCCTCTCTCTCTCACACACACCTCTCCCTCTCTCTCTCACACACACCTCTCCCCTCTCTCTCACACACACCTCTCCCCTCTCTCTCTCACACACACCTCTCCCCTCTCTCTCACACACACCTCTCCCCTCTCTCTCTCACACACACCTCTCCCCTCTCTCTCACACACACCTCTCCCCTCTCTCTCACACACACCTCTCCCCTCTCTCTCTCACACACACCTCTCCCTCTCTCTCTCTCTCACACCTCTCCCCTCTCTCTCTCACACACACCTCTCCCCTCTCTCTCACACACACCTCTCCCTCTCTCTCTCACACACGACCTCTCCCCTCTCTCTCACACACACCTCTCCCCTCTCTCTCACACACCTCTCCTCCTCTCTCTCTCACACACCTCTCCCCTCTCTCTCTCACACACACCTCTCCCTCTCTCTCACACACACCTCTCTCCCTCTCTCTCTCACACACCTCTCCCCTCTCTCTCACTCACCTCTCCCCCTCTCTCTCTCACACACCTCTCCCCTCTCTCTCTCACACACCTCTCCCCTCTCTCTCTCACACACCTCTCCCTCTCTCTCTCACTCACCTCTCCCCTCTCTCTCACAC